>NW_027013609.1:326221-371801 GCF_036934945.1 Oncorhynchus masou masou | reverse complement strand
GTTGGACTAGTCACCGGAAGGTTGCAAGTTTAAACCCCGAGCTGACAAGGTACAAATCTGTCATTCTGCCCCTGAACAGGCAGTTAACCCACTGTTCCTAGGCTGTCATTGAAAATAAGAATTTGTTCTTAACTAACTTGTCTAGTTAAATAAAGTAAAATAAAATGTCATGTTTCATGAGCTGAAATTTAAAAAATCCCAGAAATGTTCTATATTCACAAAAAGTGTATTTCTCTCAAATGTTGTGCACACATATGTTTACATCCCTGTTAGAGAGCATTTCTCCTTTGCCAAGGTAATCCTGACAGGTGTGGCATATCAAGAAAATAATTAAACAGCACGATCATTACACAGTTGCAGGGGTCAATAAAAGGCCACTCTAAAATGTGCAACACAATGCCACAGATGTCTCAAGTGTTGAGGGAGTGTGCAATTGGCGTGCTGACTGCAGGAATGTCCTCCAGAGCGGTTGCCAGATAATTTAATTTAGAAAATCTGGTAGTACGTCCTCACAACCTCAGACCACGTTTAACCATGCCAGCCCAGGACCTCCACATCTGGCTTCATCTGAGACCAGCCACCCGGACAGTGGATGAAACAGGAGTATATCTGTCTGGAATAAAGCCCTTTTGCAAGGGAAAACTCATTCTGATTGGCTGGGTCTGGCTCTCAAGTGGGTGGGTCTATGCCCTCCCAGGCCCACCCATGGCTGCGCCCCTGCCCAGTCATGTCAAATCCATAGATTAGCACCTAATGAATTTATTTCACTTGACTGATTTCCTTATATGAACTGTAACTCAGTAAAATCTTAGACATTTTTGCATGTTGCATTTATATTTTTGTCCAGTGTAGTATTTGGGGGAACAAAAACATCCGTGTTTGTTTTGTTGTGCTTTTGAAGAAGGTATTTTAGCGTTTCACATCCTAAGAGGGGCTTTAACCGAGATGTGCTTGAGACTTTTTCCACGGTAGCAACAATGAAAGCTCATCTTAAATGATGCTCAATCTCTCCTGTCTCGCAGTGTCACGTGGGAAAGCCAGAGCTCTGGCTCTGTGCCAGTGAGGCGACTGCAGAGAATCCTTTCAGAGGAGGAGCTGAACTTCCACGAGGAGACGTCAGGTGACGTGTCTGACCAATCAGGAGACGGTGTTGGTGGAGACGGGGAAGAGGAGGATAACCATTATGAACTGCTGCTGGAAGAGAGAGGTCAGTGGGGGAAAAGAGACAGAAACAGCATGTCATGAATATGCCTCCTGTTATAATACAATATGCTAATCTTCTCCTAACGTTGTCAATATTTTTGTAAATAATTCAGCAAACAGTTCCCAAAATGGAGATAGAGTAAGTCTCTGACTTTATTGTGAAATCCTGGTCACGTTTAAAAAAATAAATGCATGTACTGTGTATAAACAGTGCCTTCAGAAAGCATTCAAATCCCTTGACTCATTCCATGTTTTGCTGTGTTACAGCCTGAATTCATAATTTTTAAATACATTTTTTTCTTCACCCATCTACACACAATCCCCCATAACGACAAAGTGAAAACATGTTTTTATAAAAATAAAATAATAATTTATTGGAAATTAAATACAGAAATCTCATTTACAAAAGTATTGACAGCCCTGAGTCAATACATGTCAGAATCCCCTTTGCCAGCGGTCACACCTGTGAGTCTTTCTGGGTAAGTCTCTAAGAGCTTTGCACACCTGGATTGTATAATGTCTTCTTGGTAAGCAACTCCAGTGTCAATTTGTCCTTGTGTTTTCGGTTATTGTCCTGCTGAAAGGTGAATTCATCTCCCAGTGTTTGTTGGAAAGCAGACTGAACCAGGTTTTCCTCCAGGATTTTCCTGTGCTTATCTTCCTATGCTTATTTCGTTTCTTTTTTTATCCTGAAAAACTTCCAATCCTTAATGATTACAAGTATACCCACAACATGATGCATCTACCACTAGGCTTGAAAATATGGAGCAGAAAATATATGTGTTGCATTTGCCCCAAACATAACACTTGTTGCAAACAGGATGCATGTTTTAGAATATTTTTTATTCTGTACAGGCTTCCTTCTTTTCACTCTGTCCATTAGGTTAGTATTGTGGAGTAACTACAATGTTGTTGATCCATCCTCAGTTTTCTCCTGTTTTAAAGTCTCCATTGACCTCATGGTGAAATCCCTGAGAGGTTTCCATCCTCACCGGCAACTGAGTTAGGAAGGACACCTGTATGGTTGAAGTGACTGGGTGTGTTGATTCACCATCCAAAGTGTTATTAATTCCATGCTTAAAGGATATTCAATGTCTGCTTTTGAATTTGTACCCATCTACCAATAGGTGCCCTTCTTTGTGAGGCATTGGGAAACTTCCCTGGTCTTTGTGGTTGAATCTGTGTTTAAAATTCACTGCTCGACTGCGGGACCTTACAGATAATTGTATGTGTGGGGTACAGAGATGATTGGTCATTTAAACATCGCAGACGGTGAGTCCATGGAACGTATGTGACTTGTTAAGCACGCCGTAACAAAGGGCTTGAATACTTATTGACTCAAGACATTTCTGCTTTTCATTTTTAATGCATGAGTAAAAAATGTGAGAAAAAAAAACACATTTCCACTTTGACATTATGGGGTATTGTGTGTCGGCCAGTGACACAAAAACTGAACTTTATCAATTTTAAATTCAGGTTGTAACACAACAAAATGTGGAAAAAGTCAAGGGGTGTGAATACTTTCTGAAGGCATTGTATGTCAACATAAAATCACTCAATCCATCCGTCAAGGTCACATTTCTAATAGCTCACTATTTTGTCTCTTTCTGATTGTAGAGGACAGCCACAGCCCCAGGGCCTGGAGAAGGAAGGACAACCTCCTCAGGAAGAGTCTCAGGTGAAGAGAGAGAATGTGACTTCCTCTGGGATTCTTTCTACTTTAAATTGTTCTTAACTGTATGAATAATAAAAAATTAAAAAATCTATGTGCTCAACTCTTATCCTCTTGCGTAAATACATGAAAGGCTGCCTGGAGCCAAAAGGTCGATCACATCAAAAACTGAAACAAGGCCTCGAAGATATCGAAGATATACGTTGCAATTCTAGCTTTCTTTTACACAGGGACAGTCAGTCCTGCTGTCCAGAGAGTGTGACCACCACCACCACCCGTAAGCAGCCATTATCTACTTCATCATCTAGGAGCAAGCTCCAGATCCAGCTCCAGCTGAGAGGCTGCTGCCCCAGGAGCCAGGGCAGAAACCAGGAGGAAACCCAAGCCAGACAGGGAGGAGAACCAGAGACGAGAGCTATAGGGGGTGGAGGTCCTGATAACTCCAGGGGGACTGTGACCGTCCCCGAGCCGTTCAGGATGATGATGAGGGAGGAGGACAAGAAGAGGAGGAAGGTGAGGAGGTTTTTGTTTAGTTGTATTGTTCCCTAAAGAGTCTTGAATTAATAATGTAACACAGCATTCCATAGGGAATGTTCTACGTGTCATAAATACAGTATATGTATACCAGACTTGCTGAGCAAATGTCCCTCTGGGAGTTTGGGTTAAAAGTACTATATAAAACTAATGTAATATTGATGTATTATTGTTATTAAGGTCAGAACGCGTTCGGAGGTGGAGCTGGAGAACTTGCTGCTGCGCCGGGAGCTGGACGAGCTGAGGGAGTGTGGCATGAAGTTCCGGGCCTCGCCGGCGCCCGCCCACACTCGCCTGCCGCTCTACGACGTCATCAGCCGACGCCTCAGCCAGCGGCCCGGTTACCATCCCGGTAACCACAGAGTTAACTTCGGTAATTATCGGTGTGTCACGGTCAGCGGTGGCAACCAGCGGGCCTCCTCCTGCTCACCCCAGAGACCGTTCAGCTTCCTGGAGAGAGAGAGGAGGAAGAGGGAGCAGAGGATTGAAGTGGAACTGGGGAACCTGGTGGCCAAAGAGGAGAGGAGGGCATTCAAAGCCAGGCCGATGCCCAGGTCTGTGTACTACAGCCACAGCGCCACCCACAGGCAGCAGAGCAAAGTGCAGCAGCAGCTGACGAGTCAGAAGAAACTGAAGAATATGACCCACCAACACAGCACGCGATCTACACCAGGCTTGCGGGCCGAGGGTCCAGGAGAGAAGAGGGGGACACAGAGGAGGGCGAGGACCAGGGCCTAACGCTTGTGGAGAAAGAGAAGAGTTTTCACCTAAAAAGGAGGGACTCCGTCCTACGACAGCAATAGCTACTGGCGGTCTCAGAGCCGGAGCAGGCGTCCGTCGATCAAGATGGGGACGGGGGGACCTAGGAAGCAGCTTGAGCTCCAGATAGACATGGAGTCGGAGAGGAGGAAGGATAGAGAGAGGGAGTTGTCTTACATCGACCCACTCTGCACCCCAGGCAGCCCCAACAACCTCTGTTCGTCTCTCCTCAGTCAGGAGGACCTCCCTCTCCCAGCAGGCAAAACAGACTACATCAGTGTGTGTAAAAGCCGTGATCAAGTCGTCGAAAGGGTTCTGTAAAGGGTTCATTCATTTTGGTCAAAGTCAAGACCTGTATCCTCCACCACTAAACATGTTAACTCCTGTCTCTCTGGGTCATCCTTTACGTGTACAGAGCCTTCAGAAAGCATTCATATCACTTGATTCCACATTTTGTTGTGTTACATCCTGAATTAAAAATGGATTCAATATCCCCCCCCCATCTACATACAACACCCCATAATGACATCACAACACCCCATAATGACATCACAACACCCCATAATGACATCACAACACCCCATAATGACATCACAACACCCCATAATGACATCACAATACCCCATAATGACAAAGTAGAAACATGTTCTTAGAAATATTTGCATATTTATTGAAAATGAAAAACAGAAATATGTCATCTAATTTGTCAAATAAAAAAATAAAAAACAAATTCCACTTTGACATTATGAGATATTGTGTGTAGGTCAGTGACAAAAATCTCAATTCAATCTATTTTAAATTCAGGCTATAACACAAAACGTGGAAAAAAGTCAAGGGATGCGAATACTTGGTCTCAAATAATGCAACAGAGTTGAGTTAATACATGACAGATCATTATACAACAGTGGTTTCATACATAAACTAGATGTTTTAGAGACATCTGAGACTGTATTTGTGTGTTCTAATAACGACACTGATCATGTCTTGAATTGACATGTTTGAATGAAGCCCTTGTTTTGTTTGTAGCAGTGTGTTTTCCCACTGTTCTCAGGTGTATGGCAATGCATCCATGAGGAAACACACAAAAGTAGTCTGTCTGTTGTGGAGAATCAAACAAAGCAATTTAGGGTAACATTGGCACATATTGTAAGCCCATCTCCCTAAGTCGACACCAAATGGAGTTGTTGAGTAATGTGACATACACCAGACATTAAATTGGGATGTTACAAAAATATATATCTCTATAATGGCAAAATGATTGAGTCCTGCCCAATTCTATCATAAAAGTGTCCATGTAGGAAGCAGTATTTAGTTCTATCAATAAAGATTTCACAAGGATGATGATCATTCAATAGTAACTTTAATAGAGCCCAACTGGAGTTGCAAAATCCTGCTCTCTCCCCGAAACTCACAGGTATTCCTGGAAATCCTGCTCTCTCTCCCGAAACTCACAGGTATTCCTGGAAATCCTGCTCTCTCTCCCGAAACTCACAGGTATTCCTGGAAGTCCTGCTCTCTCTCTCCCCGAAACTCACAGGTATTCCTGGAAATCCTGCTCTCTCTTCCGAAACTCACAGGTATTCCTGGAAATCCTGCTCTCTCTCCCGAAACTCACAGGTATTCCTGGAAATCCTGCTCTCTCTCCCCGAAACTCACAGGTATTCCTGGAAATCTCTCTCCCGAAACTCACAGGTATTCCTGGAAATCCTGCTCTCTCTCCCGAAACTCACAGGTATTCCTGGAAGTCCTGCTCTCTCTCCCGAAACTCACAGGTATTCCTGGAAGTCCTGCTCTCTCTCCCCGAAACTCACAGGTATTCCTGGAAATCCTGCTCTCTCTTCCGAAACTCACAGGTATTCCTGGAAATCCTGCTCTCTCTCCCGAAACTCACAGGTATTCCTGGAAGTCCTGCTCTCTCTCCCCGAAACTCACAGGTATTCCTGGAAATCCTGCTCTCTCTCTCCCGAAACTCACAGGTATTCCTGGAAGTCCTGCTCTCTCTCCCGAAACTCACAGGTATTCCTGGAAATCCTGCTCTCTCTCTCCCGAAACTCACAGGTATTCCTGGAAATCCTGCTCTCTCTCTCCCGAAACTCACAGGTATTCCTGGAAGTCCTGCTCTCTCCCGAAACTCACAGGTATTCCTGGAAATCCTGCTCTCTCTCTCCCGAAACTCACAGGTATTCCTGGAAATCCTGCTCTCTCTCCCGAAACTCACAGGTATTCCGGAAATCCTGGATGGAGGATTCCTGGATTTCATGCTTAAAATCCCTTCTGATTCGGTGAACATTTCAACCAGGATTTCTGGAAAACCTGTGAATTTTGCTAACCGTAGTCCAACACTAGGTTATTCAGCGAGCTAAGGAAAACAGTTTGTAATGTAGTAGTTGTTGTAAATGGTTTTAGCCAGGTAACATTTCATTGATCATGTCCTTAGAGGCAGACATGCAACTGGAAAGTCACTGGTTTGAATCCCCAAGTCTGAACGGAACAATTCTGGTAGGCTTCCGGGTATCCTAGATGCCGCCTCCTGCTGTTGTGCCCTTGAGCAAGGCACAGAACCACTAAACTGCTCCAGGGACGCTTCAGTAACTGTGTTTCTCAGGGGCTGAAAAACAAGTTTTAAAAAAAGGGACATTTTCCCACGACTTCAAATCGTTGTGTTGTTTCTGTCTGTAGAAAGATTGTATTCAATTAAATAATAAAATGTTTGATTCTTCCATTCTCTTAACGTTGGAGTATAATTTGACTTCCAGTATTTAAGTAAAATAATATTGTCCAACCCATTGGTTATCTAACGTTATCTACTATGCCATGTCTTGAAACATGCATACAGACGGATTCAAAGTAAACTTGCATTGTAAAACCTCTGACAGACAGATTTCTAACTCTGCCCATAACGTCTGAACTTTATAGCACACCCAGAATGCACCAAGTATTGAGTCAAAGAACAATAACATTTTGTTTGGCTAAGGTGTTGGGTTGCCAGTCTCTGGACCTGAGTTTGAGTCCAGGTCAGGGGTGCTGCCCTCTGAATTCCCTGCAGCACTCTGTCTCCGTTTGACTCTATTTACATAGAACTTAATGCCCGACCAGTTTCTGCTTTTGAGCGCCACAGGTTCTGACTGGAGGCATTTGAGGCAGTCCCTCTTTCCAGGAACTTGGCCACTCTTTCTGACCGGCATCTTGTGTTTCTCTACTGCTGCTGCTGCCTCATCAACGATCCACTTTAATCTCACAGTGTTTCTTTGGGTTGGCTGGGTGCGTGTGCGTCGCGGTCGGCTGGGTGCGTGTGCGTCGGGTCGGCTGGGTGCGTGTGCTCGGCGCCTGTGGTCGGCTCGGCGCCTGTGCAGCAGGTCGGCTGGCCAGGCGCCTGTGTGACAGTGGTCGGCTGTGGACCTGTTGAGAAAAGATTGCAAAAATAACAGAAAGAAGAGGATAAATAAACATTTCCAGGCAAATGACCTGTATAAATCATCCACTTGGAGAGCTAGCCTGACCTACAAGGTGTAACAAACCATCCACTTGGAGAGCTAGCCTGACCTACAAGGTGTAACAAACCATCCACTTGGAGAGCTAGCCTGACCTACAAGGTGTAACAAACCATCCACTTGGAGAGCTAGCCTGACCTACAAGGTGTAACAAACCATCCACTTGGAGAGCTAGCCTGACCTACAAGGTGTAACAAACCATCCACTTGGAGAGCTAGCCTGACCTACAAGGTGTAACAAACCATCCACTTGGAGAGCTAGCCTGACCTACAAGGTGTAACAAACCATCCACTTGGAGAGCTAGCCTGACCTTCAAGGTGTAACAAACCATCCACTTGGAGAGCTAGCCTGACCTACAAGGTGTAACAAACCATCCACTTGGAGAGCTAGCCTGACCTTCAAGGTGTATAAACCATCCACTTGGAGAGCTAGCCTGACCTACAAGGTGTGACATTTGACTTACATTTATTTTGGGGTTCACTGAGAGTGGTCAGCGCTCCAGCCAAAACAACCTCATTCCACTTGAAACGTTTGAATTTGCCAGCAGACTCCGCGACTTCGCGTCGTCCTGACCTCAGTGCACAGGATTCCACAGCGCTGCCAATGTTCATTAAGTTGTATCCCATTTGAACAGCCAGCGTCGGACGGTCGTACGTTTTGTTCTCCTCGTTGTAGCCAGCAACAGCTCTCACTGCCGTGATGACGTGAGGTAAATTACTAGGTATGACCAAGTCCTCAAAGCACATCAGAGGTGTACACGTCCTGGCCGTGATGAGGAGTCTCGCCACCTCTCTCATTCTTTGTTGAATGTATTTGTTTCTTCTGTTATCTGGCTGGAGTTTGTTGTACAGCTCCTCTCCCATGAGGAGGATACATTTGTCATTTCTAACCACAAATGAAACTTGGCCGGAGTTCATACCACAAACGACCTTCCAAAGACCTGTGCTGACGTAGTCGGGTTGAGGACGCATCATAAACGCCATTGCTGACTGAATCCTCCTCTTTGGTCCAGGTTTTGGTTCTTCAGCTTTGGGGTTCAGAGGGCAGTATCTGACATGCTTCCGTAGTGACTTTCGGATGTACAGACCTTGACTGTGCAAGCAGTGGGTGTAACATGGAGTGGATCCTGGCACTTTGGGACGGGAACAGGAGGCCATCTCTCCACTCCCACGTCTTGCTACGGCAGCATCACGCACAACGCTTCCCTTTTCACTCAGAAGACGTAACACTTTTCTCTCCCCGGACTTCTTTCCGAAGCTGAAGGCCTTGGCTGCATCCCGATGCACAATCCGCAGGTGTCTCGCGATTTTAACATAAGCCTTTCCACAGTACCGACAACACTGTTTCTTAGACCTTCCACTGTGGGTTACAGACATTGGTATGACATGTGTGGAGCTTGGAGCTGCTGATGGGGTGGTCACCCTGCTGCACACAACCTCTGGTGAAGCCCTCTGCACCCTCAGACACATCCTCTTAGCTGGACTAGGAGCCCCAGAGGGTGTTCGGATGTCCATGTCTTTGTTGCCGTCTGAAGGGCTGATCTCAGTCCCCGGGTTGTTTTCATCACATAAGTTGGACAAATCAGATGGTTCGTTCACCACACCACTAGAATGGCATGTTCTCTTTGCTGGTTTCCGTGCCTCAGAGTCTTCTTTAGTGCAGGAGCTACTGTCTGAAGAGTGGCTGTCTGTTACTGAGATGACTTCCTCAGTCCAGGTAGAGAAACTAGATGCTTCATTTGATTCCACGTTACTAGAATCCTAAGGGGAAACAACAAGGAGAGATGAATGTAACATGAAAACTCTCGGACAGCAGAGATCCCGTTTTGGAACGTAGATATGTTCGTAGAGTTTAGCATTTTAAACAATGTATATCCTTCATATTTAAATTACTTTACATTTATTCATGTTTATATTTTTCAGTATTCATTTTCTGTAAGGAAATTGCTATCAAAATCTCATGTTGTCTCTGGAATTAAATGCTGCTTTTTTTGTGTGCTGAGTGCCATTGAACATGTTTAATAATAAATTAAATATAATCTTACTTGTTCTGAAGAAGTGCTGGGACTCTGATGAACTGGATTTTTACCGTTTTCACTCAGAGCTGCAGAACAGTCTGGATTTACTGCAGAGAGGAGCTGAGAGTCACTGGTTGGTTCTGATACTCTGTTTTCACTCTGAGCTGCAGAACAGTCTGGATTTACTGCAGAGAGGAGCTGAGAGTCACTGGTTGGTTCTGATACTCTGTTTTCACTCAGAGCTGCAGAACAGTCTGGATTTACTGCAGAGAGGAGCTGAGAGTCACTGGTTGGTTCTGATACTCTGTTTTCACTCTGAGCTGCAGAACAGTCTGGATTTGAGCTGCAGAACAGTCTGGATTTACTGCAGAGAGGAGCTGGGAGTCACTGGTTGGTTCTGATACAAAGTTTTCACCCAGAGCTGTAGAACAGTCTGGATTTACTGCAGAGAGGAGCTGGGAGTCACTGGTTGGTTCTGATACTCTGTTTTCACTCTGAGCTGCAGAACAGTCTGGATTTACTGCAGAGAGGAGCTGAGAGTCACTGGTTGGTTCTGATACTCTGTTTTCACCCAGAGCTGCAGAACAGTCTGGATTTACTGCAGAGAGGAGCTGAGAGTCACTGGTTGGTTCTGATACTCTGCTGTCAGATTCCAGCTGCTGTTCCTCCTGATTCATCCAGAGTTCCTCTTGTTTTGTGGGCTCTGGGTCCTCCAGACCCAGCCTGGGGCTTCTCTCCTGCTGCTCTGGGGGAACCTCCTCTTTAGAGACAGGGAGAGAGGGCTGCTGGGAGTCTGGAGAGAAGGGAGGGGGAATGGGTCTCTCCATCCCATCAAACATGTTCTTCTATGTTCTTCTATGTTTCCTACCTGGGCTTCAGAGAGGAGCTGAGAGTCACTGGTTGGTTCTGATACTCTGCTGTCAGATTCCAGCTGCTGTTCCTCCTGATTCATCCAGAGTTCCTCTTGTTTTGTGGGCTCTGGGTCCTCCAGACCCAGCCTGGGGCTTCTCTCCTGCTGCTCTGGGGGAACCTCCTCTTTAGAGACAGGGAGAGAGGGCTGCTGGGAGTCTGGAGAGAAGGGAGGGGAATGGGTCTCTCCATCCCATCAACACGTTCTTCTATGTTTCCTACCTGGGCTTCAGAGAGGAACTGAGAGTCCCTAGTTGGTTCTGATATGCTGTAATCCTCTCCATCAGGTTCTGTTTTGATCTGTTCAGTTGTGTTGGTGGGTAGAGAGTCCCTAGCTCTGTTCTCCAAGGTTTGGTCAAGATGTGAGGGCAGAGGTGGGTCCTGTTCATAGTCACTTTTCACACAGGCAGGAATCAAGAGGTCTTTGATATCAGGTTCCAGATCTTGAGGCTGGTCTTCCTCTTGACTGGTCCTGAGTTCCTCCTGTTCCTCTTTAATCTGTGTGGGCCCTGGGTCCTCCTGTCCCAGACTGGGGCTCCTCTCCTGCTCACAGTGCTGCTGCTCATGTGTAACCTCCTCTTCAGAGACAGGAAGAGAGAGCTGCTGGGAGTCTGGCGGGAGGGAAAAGAAAACCAATAATGATTACATTTGTATAATTATTTGATCAATAAGTGTTGATCACAGTAACTATATGATTCGTGCATTTTGAGTTATTATTTAATTGCAAACCTTCGTGGTGTAACTTGATTTCAGAGTTGAAAACCAAATCCAACAGGCTCTGTAGACGTTTGTTCTCCTCATTTGAACGGGAGATTTCTTCCAGGTACTCGCCTATATTTTGTTCAAGTACAACGGATATCTCCATAGCTACCGCTGTTAATCGTTCGGTGATAAACACATTCAAGAACTGTAATTGTGACATTTTATATTCACGACGTAAACAAACGAAAGCACTAGCCGTTCACGTTCTGCTTCTTCTTCTTCTATTTTGTTTTAAGGCATTTGTTACACAATTTAAAGGACGCACTACCACCACCTACTGGAAGTAAATATGCCTCCAACTTCAAAACCTTTCTTTCACACGACGTGACAAATTCGTTCAAATTTCATCCCCCGGTATTTGTTATCCTCAGTGGATCGTCCATAAGGGGTTGATGGGTTACTGCAGTTAGCTACAAAAGAGCATTGGTTCCATAACACCATAGAAGAATAAAAAGAAGAAGCAAAAAACCGGGGATAAGAGCTCCAGAATTAGTTTAGAGTGAGGGTGTCAGGGTGAAGTAGCTGCGGTGAGGATCGCCGAGTTCGTCCCGCGTCCCAAGGATGATTTTTTAATTTTTAATTTATTTTACCTTAATTTTACTAGGCAAGTCAGTTAAGAACAAATTCTTATTTTCAATGACGGCCTGGGAACAGTGGGTTAACTGCCTGTTCAGGGGCAGAACGACAGATTTGTACCTTGTCAGCTCGGGGATTTGAACTTGCAACCTTTCGGTTACTAGTCCAATGCTCTAACCACTAATGTTTACATATCTTGCATTACTCATCTCATATGTATATACTGTATTTTATACCATCTACTGCACCTTGCCTATGCCGCTCAGTCATTACTCATCCATAAATTTATATGTTCTTATTACACCCCTTTACTTAGATTTGTGGGTATAAAGTAGTTGTGGAATTGTTAGATTACTTGTTAGATATTACTGCACTGTCAGAACTAGAAGCACAAGCATTTCTCTACACTCGCAGTAACATCTGCTAACCATGTGTATGTGACCAATAAAATTGTATTTGATTTGATTAAGTGTTTAGGAGAAGCAGTTGAAATTGTTGTTGCCTGAAATGTAATGTTATGAATGCCCATCTATGTGGTAAGCCAATCATTTGTAAAACATCAAAAAGTCCGGACAGGACCAACAAAAGACGCCCAAAAGGTGTCGGTTTGTGCTTACTGGGGTGTAGCCCACCATGTTCGGCCTGCAATAGAATTTCTGAATGCCCTTCGATGTGGTAGGTACCAATGTTTTGTAAAACAGGTCATTGCGTTGGCTTTATTAGTCCTGTTTCCTGTGACTCCTAAATGTGGCTATTTAAACTCTGAATATCAGCTACCCAACTTTATCAGGGGTTTTAGGAGCCTATTTGCAATCTGTTTACACAGCAAGAAATACAGAAGTATGTTATTTTTTCGCGATGATCAGCTTGTCAAAAATATACGGATGTAAGGGTTTCCTCTCTTCTTCTTCCGAAGAGGAGAGGCGAAAAGGATCAGAGGACCAATATGCGGCGTGGTAAGTGTCCATGGTTCTTTTTAATACGTAATGTACACATGAACAACTGACTACATAAAACAAGAACCGTGAAAACCCTAACAGTCCTATCTGGTGCAAACACAGAGACAGGAACAATCACCCACAAACACACAGTGAAACCCAGGCTACCTAAGTATGATTCTCAATCAGAGACAACTAATGACACCTGCCTCTGATTGAGAACCATACTAGGCCGAAACATAGAAATACCCAAAATATAGAACAAACAAACATAGACTGCCCACCCCAACTCACGCCCTGACCATACTAAATAAAGACAAAACAAAGGAAATAAAGGTCAGAATGTGACAACGGATACAAACTTAAAACCACTGATCATGACAATGGGGCGAAACTCCTGGACAACGGTTGTGATTGTCCATTTCATATTGTCCATTTTACAATGACCTGTCCTGTTTTTAGAATATGTTGTTTCTTAACATGACAGTGCATGTTGTATTTGATTGAGCTCTATTTAGATTCGGCTATTTGATCGGAGAAACCTGTATGATGTAAAAAGTTGTGGGGGTGATCATGGGGCTGGAGATGGGAGGTGTCAGGTGAGAGAATGGCAGATTGAGGTTGCCAGGGTTACAGTAGTACAGGAAGTGAGGTATGCTGAAGCAGGGAAGAGAGTGGTTGAGGAACCTGGGTACAGGGTGAGGGATCCTGAGAGGATTCCTGTGAGTAGGCAGAGATCAAGAGACCGTGATGGGAAGAATGTTTGCTTCAGCAAGGTGGGCTTTTTATCATTTATAGCCGTGGTTGTCAATTGTACTGCAGAAATGAATTGAAAGTCACAGAAAATAGAGGTTGTGGTGGCAGCGGTAGAGAAGTAATTGGGATTGTGAGGATTTACTGCAGAACAGCTGCAGGGGGAGTGGTAGGGTTTTGTCTTCTCAACCCACTGGTCTAGAGTTGGACTAGATTACGGTTCAATAGTGGAATGGGTGGCAATTTCCCTTGTCCCCAATATTGTATTATTGTATCAAAGAATATAATGGAGGTAGACCGTGAATGGACTCACACCACTCTCTTCCCTACAGTAGGTGGCGGTGTATGCAGCTTAAAGTTGGATGCAATCCAACAACCAAATCCAAAAGAAGAAGAAGAATTAAAGCAGGAAGTGAATAGCAAGAGCGTTAGTTTATATTTTCCTCGTTGACATGTGGCTTTATAGACCCTAAAATTCCCAAATTACAGATGGAGTTGAATACGTTTCTTACTCAGCGGCTAACAGCGGCCGCTGTGGAGATATCGGCTGTCTTTGAAAAAAAGATTGTCGAGTACCAGGTAGAAATCTCCCGTTCGAAGGAGGAGAACAAACGTCTGCAGCGGCTGTTGGATTTGGTTTTCCACCCGGAAATCAAGTTACATCGAGCAGGTTTGTAATAATAGCTACTGTGGGAAACAAAAGTATTCATCAAATAATTATACTCATTTAGTCATTCACACACACAGTTAGACTGCAGTATATTAACCCGTCTGTCTCCACACCCGGGGACCCAAACAAGCATGTTTCCTGTAGTAACCTAGCAAAATCACCACTTCCATAAATATTTTGTTTTTTTGTTTTGTTTTTTTATTCAATTAAATACATTGGAATGGTTAGGGTTAACTGTGAGTCACCCTGCTTTGAGGGTCTATAGGACTGTATACATCTTTAAAATCTAAAAACCTTTTATTGACATGACAGTATCTCCTATTTGAGCCGACACAGTGAGTTTGGGATCTGTACTAACGGTCCACTCAGTCCTATCTGTTTAACTCCGTATGAAATGATTTCAAATAGTATTTGAACCCAGGTCTCAAGATCACACAGATCACTAGCCAGAGGGAACAAGAAGTGTGTGTGTGTGTGTGTGTGTGTGTGTGTGTGTGTGTGTGTGTGTGTGTGTGTGTGTGTGTGTGTGTGTGTGTGTGCACCAGCCTCAGCGGGGTGATAGAAACGTAAAACATCCCTTTTCCAGGGATACAGTATCTTCAACATATCATCCCCCATTTTTTTTAAATTCTCGTGTATTACTTTATATGACCAGTATAACTGTATCAGAGGAGGCTGGTGGGAGGAGTTTTAGGAGGATGGGCTTATTGTACTGGCTGGAATGGAATAAATGGAACAGTATTAATCACATGGAAACCACATGTTGGACTCAGTTCTATTGATTCCTCCTATAGCACCTCCCACCAGCCTCCTCTGAACTGCATTGTTAAGTAAGTGCTTGCAATCACTGTTTACACCTGCTGTATCCTGCAGTACGTGAATAAACTCTGATTTAATTTGTTTTCCTTTTCTACCCTCCAGACTCCCAGCAGCTCTCTCTTCCTGTCTATGAAGAGGAGGTTACACATGAGCAGCAGCACTGTGAGCAGGAGAGGAGCCCCAGTCTGGGGCAGGAGGACCCAGAGCCCACACAGATTAAAGAGGAACAGGAGGAAGTCAGGACCAGTCAAGAGGAAGACCAGCCTCAAGATCTGGAACCTGATATCAAAGACCTCTTGATTCCTGCCTGTGTGAAAAGTGACTATGAACAGGACCCATCTCTGCCCTCACATCTTGACCAAACCTTGAAGAACAGAGTGAGGGACTCTCTACCCACCAACACAACAAAACAGATCAAAACAGAACCTGATGTAGAGGATTACAGCGTATCAGAACCAACCAGGGACTCTCAGCTCCTCTCTGCAGTAAATCCAGACTGTTCTGCAGCTCTGGGTGAAAACAGAGTATCAGAACCAACCAGTGACTCTCAGCTCCTCTCTGCAGTAAATCCAGACTGTTCTGCAGCTCAGAGTGAAAACAGAGTATCAGAACCAACCAGTGACTCTCAGCTCCTCTCTGCAGTAAATCCAGACTGTTCTGCAGCTCAGAGTGAAAACAGAGTATCAGAACCAACCAGTGACTCCCAGCTCCTCTCTGCAGTAAATCCAGACTGTTCTGCAGCTCTGGGTGAAAACGGTAAAGTTCATCAGAGTCCCAGCAATTCTTCAGAACAAGTAAGATTATATTTAATGTATTATTAAACATGTAGAACAGCACAAAACGGCAGCATTTAATTGTAGCGAAAACAGCCAAATGATTACATGAGATTCTGAAAGCAATTTCTTTTCAGAAAATGAATACTAAAAAAAATATGAACATGAATATATATATACATTTTAAATATAAAGTATATGGACAATTCCAGCATTATGGACATTACATTTGCAAGCAAAATCACAACCTTAATATCTCACACTCACAGAATGATGTGTGTCTATAGTCCTCCTTGGGTGAACCCAAAACAGCAGACTTCTTCTAAATCCTGTCAAGTTGGAGAAATTAATGAAATATATGTCAAAACAAAAAATGAATGATTGCAAAGTGAAACAAACCATACAACTCTATGCACAAGGACGACTTTTGTAGATGCAAATTCCAACCGTCATTCTGTTAGACTTTCTATCTGCACTGGTCTTCCAGTACATGTGTTTTTGTAAAACATTCTGTGGAAATTGTTCAAAGTTGTCCTTGTGCATACAGTAGTTGTATGGTCTGTTTAACCTTGCAATCATTGTTTTTTTGTTGTTTGACATACACTATATATACAAAGGTATGTGGACACCCCTTTAAATTAGTGGCTTCGACTATTTCGGCTACACCCGTTGCTGACAGGTGTGTAAAATTGAACACACCGCCATGAAATCTCCATAGACAAACATTGTCAGTGGAATGGCCTTACTGAAGAGCTCAGTGACTTTCAACGTGGCACCGTCATAGGATGCCACATTTACAACAAGTCAGTTTGTCAAATTTCTGCCCTGCTAGAACTGCCCCCGGTCAACTGCAAGTGCTGTTATTGTGAAGTGGAAACGTCAAGGAGTAACAACGGCTCAGCCACAAAGTGGTAGGCCACACAAGCTCACAGAGCAGGACCGCCAAGTGCTGAGTCGCGTAGAGCTTAAGAATCGTCTGTCCTCGGTTGCAACACTCACTACAGAGTTCCAAACTGCCTCTGGAAGCAACGTCAGCACAATTAACTGTTCGTCTGAGCTTCATTTAAATGAGTCTCCACGGCCGAGCAGCTGCACACAAGCCTAACATCACCATCTGGTGTAAAGCTCGCCACCACTGGACCCTGGAGCAGTGGAAACACGTTCTCTGGAGTGATGAATCACTTTTCACCATCTGGCAGTCTGATGGACAAATCTGTGTTTGACGGATGACCGGGGAACGACACCTGTCCGAATGCATAGTGCCAACTGTAAAGTTTGGTGGAGGAGGTATAATGATCTGGGGCTGTTTTTCGTGGTCCGGACCCCTTAGTTCCAGAGAAGGGAAAACTTAACCCCACAGCATACGATGACATTCTAGACCATTCTGTGCTTCCAACTTTGTGGCAACAGTTAGGGGAAAGGCCCTTTCCTGTTTGAACATGACAATGCCCCCGTGCACAAAGCGAAGTCCATACAGAAATGGTTTGTTGAGGTTGGTGTGGAAGAACTTGACTGGCCTGCACAGAGCCCTGACCTCAACCCCATCGAACACCTTCCGGATGAAATAGAACGGCGACTGCGAGCGAGGCCTAATCTCCCAAAATCAGTGCCCGACCTCACCAATGCTCTTGTGGCTGAATGGAAACAAGTCCCTGCAGCAATGTTCCAACCTCTAGTGGAAAGGCTTCCCAGAAGAGTGGAGGCTGTTATAGCAGCAAAGAGGGGACCAACTCCATATTAACGGCCCTGATTTTTATAATGAATGTTCAACGAGCAGGTGTCCACATACTTCTGGTCATGTAGTGTACATTTTAATGTGTGAAATCTGAGTCTCATTCCCATGGAATTGTCCACTTACAGTGCATTCTAAAATGGATTAAATAGTTTTTTCCCCCTCATCAATCTACACACAATACCCCATAATGACATCACAATACCCCATAATGACATCACAATACCCCATAATGACAAAGCAAAAACAAGTTTTTATAAATTTGCACAATCACATATACAAGTACAAGTATTGTTGAAGACCTTTTTTCAACAATTCTTGGGTATGAGGCTACAAGCTTGGCACACCTGTATTTGAGGAGTTTCTCCCATTCTTCTCTGCAGATCCTCTCAAGCTCTGTCAGGTTGGATGGGGAGTCCTGCAGCTATTTTCAGGTCTCTCCAGAGATGTTCAAGTCCGGGCTCTGGCTGGGTCACTTAAGGACATTCAGAGACTTGTCCCGAAGCCACTCCGGCGTTGTTGTCCTGTTGGAAGGTGAACCTTCGTCCCAGTCTGAGGTCCTGAGTGATCTGGACCAAGTTTTCATCAAGGATCTCTCTGTACTTTGCTCTGTTAATGTTTCCTTCAATCTTGACTAGTCTTCCAGTCCCTGCCACCACCTTGCTTCACTTTAGGGATGGTGCCAGGTTTCCTCCAGATGTGACGCTTGGCATTCAAGCCAAGGAGTTCAATCTTGGTTTCATCAGACCAGAAAATCTTGTTTCTCATGGTCCGAGAGTCAAGGTGCCTTTTGGCAAACTCTGAGTGGCTTTCATGTGCCTTTTACTGAGGAGTGGCATCCGTCTGACCTCTCTACCATAAAGGCCTGATTGGTGGACGGCTGCAGAGATGATTGTCCTTCTGGAAGGTTCTCCCATCTCCACAGAGGACCTCTAGAGCTCTGTCAGAGTGACCATGGGGTTCTTGGTCACTTCCCTGACCAAGGCCTTTGTCCCCTGATTGCTCAGTTGGGCGGCCAGCTCTCGGAAGAGTCTTGGTGGTTCCAAACTTCTTCCATTTAAGGATGATGGAGGCCACTGTGTTTTTGGGGACCTTCAATACTGCAGAAGTATTTTGGTATCCTTCCATAGATCTGTGCCTCGACACCATCCTGTCTCTGAGCTCTACGGACAATTCCTTCCACCTCATGGCTTGGTTTTTGCTCTGACAATTTCGAGTCTCCATAGCAAAGGGTCTGAATACTTATGTAAATAAGGTATGTTTTATTTTTTTTATACATTTTGCAACAAAAATTCTAAACCTGTTTTTGCTTTGTCATTATGGGGTATTGTGATGTCATTATGGGGTATTGTGATGTCATTATGGGGTATTGTGTGTAGATTGATGAGGGGGGGGAAAGGTATTTTACCAATTGTAAAATAAGGCTGTAAAGTAAAAGGAAAAGAGGGGAAATACACTGAATACACTGTACTATGTTTAATATGATGTAAATGTAAAGTCATTTAAATATGAAGGATATACATTGTTTAAAATGCTAAACTCTACGAACATATCTACGTTCCAAAACGGGATCTCTGCTGTCCGAGAGTTTTCATGTTACATTCATCTCTCCTTGTTGTTTACCCCTTTAGGATTCTAGTAACGTGGAATCAAATGAAGCATCTAGTTTCTCTACCTGGACTGAGGAAGTCATCTCAGTAACAGACAGCCACTCTTCAGACAGTAGCTCCTGCACTAAAGAAGACTCTGAGGCACGGAAACCAGCAAAGAGAACATGCCATTCTAGTGGTGTGGTGAACGAACCATCTTATTTGTCCAACTTATGTGATGAAAACAACCCGGGGACTGAGATCAGCCCTTCAGACGGCAACAATGACATGGACATCCGAACACCCTCTGGGGCTCCTAGTCCAGCTAAGAGGATATGTCTGAGGGTGCATGATGCTGCCGTAGCAAGACGTGGGAGTGGAGAGATGGCCTCCTGTTCCCGTCCCAAAGTGCCAGGATCCACTCCATGTTACACCCACTGCTTGCACAGTCAAGGTCTGTACATCCGAAAGTCACTACGGAAGCATGTCAGATACTGCCCTCTGAACCCCAAAGCTGAAGAACCAAAACCTGGACCAAAGAGGAGGATTCAGTCAGCAATGGCGTTTATGATGCGTCCTCAACCCGACTACGTCAGCACAGGTCTTTGGAAGATCGTTTGTGGTATGAACTCCGGCCAAGTTTCATTTGTGGTTAGAAATGACAAATGTATCCTCCTCATGGGAGAGGAGCTGTACAACAAACTACAGCCAGATAACAGAAGAAACAAATACATTCAACAAAGAATGAGAGAGGTGGCGAGACTCCTCATCACGGCCAGGACGTGTACACCTCTGATGTGCTTTGAGGACTTGGTCATACCTAGTAATTTACCTCACGTCATCACGGCAGTGAGAGCTGTTGCTGGCTACAACGAGGAGAACAAAACGTACGACCGTCCGACGCTGGCTGTTCAAATGGGATACAACTTAATGAACATTGGCAGCGCTGTGGAATCCTGTGCACTGAGGTCAGGACGACGCAAAGTCGCGGAGTCTGCTGGCAAATTCAAACGTTTCAAGTGGAATGAGGTTGTTTTGGCTGGAGCGCTGACCACTCTCAGTGAACCCCAAAATAAATGTAAGTCAAATGTCACACCTTGTAGGTCAGGCTAGCTCTCCAAGTGGATGGTTTGTTACACCTTGTAGGTCAGGCTAGCTCTCCAAGTGGATGGTTTGTTACACCTTGTAGGTCAGGCTAGCTCTCCAAGTGGATGGTTTGTTACACCTTGTAGGTCAGGCTAGCTCTCCAAGTGGATGGTTTGTTACACCTTGTAGGTCAGGCTAGCTCTCCAAGTGGATGGTTTGTTACACCTTGTAGGTCAGGCTAGCTCTCCAAGTGGATGGTTTGTTACACCTTGTAGGTCAGGCTAGCTCTCCAAGTGGATGGTTTGTTACACCTTGTAGGTCAGGCTAGCTCTCCAAGTGGATGGTTTGTTACACCTTGTAGGTCAGGCTAGCTCTCCAAGTGGATGGTTTGTTACACCTTGTAGGTCAGGCTAGCTCTCCAAGTGGATGGTTTGTTACACCTTGTAGGTCAGGCTAGCTCTCCAAGTGGATGGTTTTATACACCTTGTAGGTCAGGCTAGCTCTCCAAGTGGATGGTTTGTCACACCTTGTAGGTCAGGCTAGCTCTCCAAGTGGATGGTTTGTTACACCTTGTAGGTCAGGCTAGCTCTCCAAGTGGATGGTTTGCCAGCCATCCCTAATAATATTATGGATGGTTTGTTAGACAGGAAATTTGCCTCCAAATGGTCATGTTTTTAAAAATGGTCAGGTTATTCAAATTTCAAGTGGATATTTTATATTCATTTTTTTCTCTGTCTTTCAAGTCTGGTTTGTTTCAGCTGCAACATTGTCAACTGGATGGTTTGAGCCAAAAAGTCAGAAAATCTTGATGTTATTTTTTCCATTCTTTGCTGCCATTTTTGGATGGTTTTTACAACCTTTAGGTCAACAGGCTCTCCAAGTGGATGGTTTGTTACACCTTGTAGGTCAGGCACCCAGTGGATGGTTTGTTCCCAGCTGAGGTCGGCCAGCAAACCCAAAGAAACACTGTGAGATTAAAGTGGATGGTTTGATGAGGTCAGCAGCAAGTGGATGGTTTGAAACACAAGATGCCGGTCAGAAAGTGGATGGTTTGTTCCTTGAAGGTCAGGCTAGCTTTCCAAGTGGATGGTTTGTTACACCTTGTAGGTCAGGCTAGCTCTCCAAGTGGATGGTTTGTTACACCTTGTAGGTCAGGCTAGCTCTCCAAGTGGAAGCAGAAACTGGTCGGGCATTAAGTTCAATGTGGATGGTTTGAGTCAAATTGAGACAGAGTGCCAAGGGAATTCAGTAAGGGCAGCACTCCAAGTGGATGGACTCAAACTCAGGTCCAGAGACTAGCAACCTTCAACAGTGGATCCATTGTTACACATTCCCAGTCAGACTAGCTCGAACCAGCCAGTGGATTTGAACCAGCAAACTTTGTGGATGGTTTGGGGGGTTTACCTTGTAGGTAGGCCAATATTTAAATTCATATTCTGTTCATATATTTTATATCCATTAGTTCACACATTATCCAGTGGATGGTTTGTTACACCTTGTAGGTCAGGCTAGCTCTCCAAGTGGATGGAACCTCTCCATTTTTGTTAAAATTCTAATAGTAAACCTAATTTGGAGTTTGTGACAAAACAAGCAAGTATAGTGGATGACTACAGGATCATTGTACCATCTAAACCCAAGTGAAATATATTTTCCATAACCCTAAATATTGTTTTTTTGTCTGTTTTGAAGCTGGTATACAAAACTTGAAAGTAAATTTTTTTTAAAAAAATCTTAAGAACGGAAATGGTCATAGAAATAGGGCACATAGAACAGATTTTACCGGAGATACAGTGCTCTGGTTGTTTCAGCTGCAACATTGTCAACTCCTGTTGAGCCAAAAAGTGTAAATCTTGATATTATTATTTTCCATTCTTTGCTGCCATTTTGCAATCTTTGCAACTGTATTTTTTTTTCAACAGGCGCCCAGCCGACATTTCGCATTCTTCCCAGCTGAGCCGGCGCCCAGCATAAAAAGAAAACTGTATTTTTTTGAGGAAGAATCAAAACACAAGTGGGACACAATCATGAAGTGGAAAGAGGGATTTAATGATAGTCAAACTTTTTTAACAAATCAAAAGCAAAAATTGGTCGGGCATTAAAATATTATGTTTGAAGCTTGAAATGTGGAGAAAGGTGCTGCAGGGAAGTTCAAGGGGGCCTGGACTCAAACTCAGGTCCAGAACTGGCAACCCAACATTGTCTTGATATAGTCAGATTCATCCAGCCAGGTGATTTGATTGATGAATGGTGGGTGGGGGATTTACAGGTATAATATTTAAATTCTTATTCTGGATATATTTTATATCCATTGTTCACACATTGTACATGTGGGTTGCCACTAAAAACATTGAAGAAGAAATGAACCTGTCCATTTTCTGGTTGGATAAAATATTAATGAAAAAGCCATTTCAGTTTTGACAAAACAAGCAAGTATAGTGAGATCTAGGATCATTTCTAGTTTAGAAAATTTTTCTGCATAAGAAATATTGTATTTTTTAGTCTGTTTGGACCTGGTGATTCTGATGAAGCAATGCAAAAACTTTTTTTAAGCAATCATAGAATTAGTGGTCCTAACAGACACCTAACAACACATTTACATTACATTTAAGTCATTGATGAATGGCCTTATCCAGAGGGACTTGGATACAAATTGGTGAATTCACCTTCTGACATCCAGTGGAACAGCCACTTTATAATAGTGCATCTAAATCATTAATGAAATTAGAGGATTTTTATCCTATCCTAGGTATCTAACCATTCAAGAGGTGGGGTTTAGTAAAAGGTGGTGATTTCCGCTGTCCTGCATGGAGGGAGTTTGTTCCACCATTTGATGGGGCCTTTTTTTTTTTTTAGAGCAATCATAGAACAGTTTTGACACGTTATCATTACCTTTATTACCTGTGAAGACTTACAGAAAACGTTTGACCTCTGTCATTGCCAACAAAGGGTATATAACAAAGTATTGAGATAAACTTTTGTTATTGACCAAATACTTATTTTCCACCATAATTTTCAAATAAATTCATTAAAAATCCTACAATGTGATTTTCTGGATTTTCTCATTTTGTCTGTCCAGAGTTTAAGTGTATCTATGATGAAAATTACAGGCCTCATCTTTTTAAGTGGGAGAACTTGCACAATTGGTGGCTGACTAAATACTTTTTGCCCCACTGTATGTAATGTGATTTAGAACACATTATGCATATGTAATGTGATTTAGAACACATTATGCATATGTAATGTGATTTAGAACACATTATGCATATGTCATGTGATTTAGAACACATAATGCATATGTGATGTGATTTAGAACACTATGCATATGTGATGTGATTTAGAACACATTATGCATCTGTAATGCGATTTAGAACACATTATGCATCTGTAATGCGATTTAGAACACATTATGCATATGTAATGTGTATTCTGTATATAATGTCCTCCCCCAGGTTGATGGAACAAGCTATTCCCATCATCTACCTGTATCTACCAGGGTTGTTCCAATTCTAATTCCAAATGTTCCTCATTGAAGAGAATTGGAAATGAAATGGAATTGACCCCAATCCTGGTCGATACTTGACTTGTCAGATGTCCAGTGTCTCAGAATAACAGGTTATTGGGGTGGGGATTCATCCCATCCAGCTGTACATCACACGGAGGTATTTGACCAGTTTAAGTTGTTCCTCAGCCCAAATCCCACCTAGACTTTCCCTGAGTGCCATCATTTCTCTCGGGGGGAGCAGTGGAGCGCCCCCCCCCTCAAACTTCCGGTGCCGACAGAGATGGCCACCTCGCTTCACGTTCCTCGGAAACTATGCAGTATTTAGTTTTTTTTTTGTGTTATTTCTTACATTGGTACCCCAGGTCATCTTAGGTTTTATTACATACAGTCTGGAGGAACTACTGGATATAAGAGCAACGTCAACTCACCGTCAGTACGACCAGCAATACGACTTTCCCGAACAGATCCTGTGTTTTGCCCACCACCCAATCGGATCCCAGCCGGCGACCCAAAACAACGTCGCCGTAAAAGGGGCAAACAAAGAGGTCTTCTGGTCAGGCTCCGGAGACAGGCACATCGCGCACCACTCCCAAGCATACCACTCCCTACCACACCACTCCCTACCATACCACTCCCTAGCATACTACTCCCTAGCATACCACTCCCTACCATACCGCTCCCTACCACACCACTCCCTAGCATACTCCCTAGCATACCACTCCCTAGCACACCACTCCCTAGCACACCACTCCCTAGCATACTACTCCCCATACCACTCCCTAGCATACCACTCCCTAGCATACCACTCCCTAGCATACCACTCCCTAGCATACCACTCCCTAGCATACCACTCCCTAGCATACTCCCTAGCATACCACTCCCTAGCATACCACTCCCTAGCATACCACTCCCTAGCATACTACTCCCTAGCATACCACTCCCTAGCATACCACTCCCTAGCATACTACTCCCTAGCATACCACTCCCTAGCATACTACTCCCTAGCATACTACTCCTAGCATACCACTCCCTAGCATACCACTCCCTAGCATACTACTCCCTAGCATACCACTCCCTAGCATACTACTCCCTACATACTACTCCCTAGCATACCACTCCCTAGCATACTGCTCCCTAGCATACTCCCTAGCATACTGCTCCCTAGCATACCACTCCCTAGCATACCACTCCCTACCATACCACTCCCTAGCATACACTCCCTAGCATACTACTCCCTACCATACCACTCCCTAGCATACTACTCCCTACCATACCACTCCCTAGCATACTACTCCCTACCATACCACTCCCTAGCATACCACTCCCTAACATACCACTCCCTAGCATACTACTCCCTAACATACCACTCCCTAGCATACTACTCCCTACCATACCACTCCCTAGCATACTACTCCCTACCATACCACTCCCTAGCATACTACTCCCTAGCATACTACTCCCTAACATACCACTCCCTAACATACTACTCCCTAACATACCACTCCCTACCATACTACTCCCTAGCATACCACTCCCTAGCATACTACTCCCTAGCATACTACTCCCTAACATACCACTCCCTAGCATACTACTCCCTACCATACCACTCCCTAGCATACCACTCCCTACCATACCACTCCCTACCATACCACTCCCTAGCATACTACTCCCTAGCATACTACTCCCTACCATACCACTCCCTAGCATACCACTCCCTACCAAACCATTCCCTACCATACCACTCCCTAGCATACTACTCCCTACCATACTACTCCCTAGCATACTACTCCCTAGCATACTACTCCCTAGCATACTACTCCCTACCATACCACTCCCTAGCATACTACTCCCTACCATACCACTCCAGCATACTACTCCCTACCATACCACTCCCTAGCATACCACTCCCTACCATACCACTCCCTAGCATACTACTCCCTACCATACCACTCCCTAGCATACTACTCCCTACCATACCACTCCCTAGCATACCACTCCCTACCATACCACTCCCTACCATACCACTCCCTAGCATACCACTCCCTACCATACCACTCCCTAGCATACAACTCCCTACCATACCACTCCCTAGCATACTACTCCCTACCATACCACTCCCTAGCATACCACTCCCTACCATACCACTCCCTAGCATACCACTCCCTACCATACCACTCCCTAGCATACCACTCCCTACCATACCACTCCCTAGCATACTACTCCCTACCATACCACTCCCTAGCATACCACTCCCTACCATACCACTCCCTAGCATACTACTCCCTACCATACCACTCCCTAGCATACCACTCCCTAGCATACCACTCCCTAGCATACCACTCCCTAGCATACTACTCCCTACCATACCACTCCCTAGCATACTACTCCCTACCATACCACTCCCTAGCATACTACTCCCTACCATACCACTCCCTAGCATACCACTCCCTACCATACTACTCCCTACCATACCACTCCCTAGCATACTACTCCCTACCATACCACTCCCTAGCATACTACTCCCTACCATACCACTCCCTAGCATACCACTCCCTAGCATACCACTCCCTACCATACCACTCCCTAACATACCACTCCCTAGCATACCACTCCCTAGCATACCACTCCCTACCATACCACTCCCTAGCATACCACTCCCTAGCATACCACTCCCTACCATACCACTCCCTACCATACCACTCCCTAGCATACCACTCCCTACCATACCACTCCCTACCATACCACTCCCTAGCATACCACTCCCTACCATACCACTCCCTAACATACCACTCCCTAGCATACCACTCCCTAGCATACCACTCCCTACCATACCACTCCCTAGCATACCACTGCCTACCATACCACTCCCTAGCATACTACTCCCTACCATACCACTCCCTAGCATACTACTCCCTACCATACCACTCCCTAGCATACCACTCCCTACCATACCACTCCCTAGCATACCACTCCCTAGCATACCACTCCCTAGCATACCACTCCCTACCATACCACTCCCTAGCATACTACTCCCTACCATACCACTCCCTAGCATACCACTCCCTACCATACCACTCCCTAGCATACTACTCCCTACCATACCACTCCCTAGCATACCACTCCCTAGCATACCACTCCCTAGCATACCACTCCCTAGCATACTACTCCCTACCATACCACTCCCTAGCATACTACTCCCTACCATACCACTCCCTAGCATACTACTCCCTACCATACCACTCCCTAGCATACCACTCCCTACCATACTACTCCCTACCATACCACTCCCTAGCATACTACTCCCTACCATACCACTCCCTAGCATACTACTCCCTAGCATACCACTCCCTAGCATACCACTCCCTAGCATACCACTCCCTACCATACCACTCCCTAACATACCACTCCCTAGCATACCACTCCCTAGCATACCACTCCCTACCATACCACTCCCTAGCATACCACTCCCTAGCATACCACTCCCTACCATACCACTCCCTACCATACCACTCCCTAGCATACCACTCCCTACCATACCACTCCCTACCATACCACTCCCTAGCATACCACTCCCTACCATACCACTCCCTACCATACCACTCCCTAACATACCACTCCCTAGCATACCACTCCCTACCATACCACTCCCTAACATACCACTCCCTAGCATACCACTCCCTACCATACCACTCCCTAGCATACTACTCCCTACCACACCACTCCCTACCATACCACTCCCTACCATACCACTCCCTAGCATACCACTCCCTAGCATACTCCCTACCACACCACTCCCTACCATACCACTCCCTACCATACCACTCCCTAGCATACCACTCCCTACCATACCACTCCCTACCATACCACTCCCTAGCATACCACTCCCTAGCATACCACTCCCTACCATACCACTCCCTAACATACCACTCCCTAGCATACCACTCCCTACCATACCACTCCCTAACATACCACTCCCTAGCATACCACTCCCTAGCATACCACTCCCTAGCATACTACTCCCTACCATACCACTCCCTAGCATACTACTCCCTACCATACCACTGCCTACCATACCACTCCCTGCCCTCTGACCCCCATTATCTATTGTCATGTTTTCATTGATAATTTTACTGGCAGGAACCCACCCAGTGTACCAAACACAACCCCCACCCCATCACCACCTCCATGTGAGTGACCATGGCCAGAACACAACCCCCCCATCACTACCTCCATGTGAGTGACCATGGACAGAACACAACTCCCCCCCCCATCACTCCCTCCATGTGAGTGACCATGGCCAGAACACAACCCCCCCCCATCACTACTCCATGTGAGTGACCATGGCCGGAACACAACCCCCCATCACTACCTCCATGTGAGTGACCATGGCCAGAACACAACCCCCCATCACTACCCCATGTGAGTGACCATGGCCAGAACACAACCCCCCATCACTACCTCCATATGAGTGAACATGGCCAGAACACAACCCCCCATCATTACCTCCATGTGAGTGACCATGGCCGGAGCACAACCCCCCATCACTACCTCCATGTGAGTGACCATGGCCGGAACACAACCCCCCCATCACTACCTCCATGTGAGTGACCATGGCCGGAACACAACCCCCCATCACTACCTCCATGTGAGTGACCATGGCCAGAACACAACCCCCCCATCACTACCTCCATGTGAGTGACCATGGCCAGAACACAACCCCCCATCACTACCTCCATATGAGTGACCATGGCCAGAACACAACCCCCCATCACTACCTCCATGTGAGTGACCATGGCCAGAACACAACCCCCCCCATCACTACCTCCATGTGAGTGACCATGGCCAGAACACAACCCCCCATCACTACCTCCATATGAGTGACCATGGCCAGAACACAACCCCCCCATCACTACCTCCATGTGAGTGACCATGGCCAGAACACAACCCCCCATCACTACCTCCATGTGAGTGACCATGGCCAGAACACAACCCCCCCCATCACTACCTCCATGTGAGTGACCATGGCCAGAACACAACCCCCCCATCACTACCTCCATGTGAGTGACCATGGCCGGAACACAACCCCCCATCACTACCTCCATGTGAGTGACCATGGCCAGAACACAACCCCCCATCATGTGAGTGACCATGGCCAGAACATAACCCCCCCATCACTACCTCCATGTGAGTGACCATGGCCAGAACACAACCCCCCATCACTACCTCCATATGAGTGACCATGGCCAGAACACAACCCCCCCATCACTACCTCCATATGAGTGACCATGGCCAGAACACAACCCCCCCATCACTACCTCCATATGAGTGACCATGGCCAGAACACAACCCCCCATCACTACCTCCATATGAGTGACCATGGCCAGAACACAACCCCCCCATCACTACCTCCATATGAGTGACCATGGCCAGAACACAACCCCCCATCACTACCTCCATATGAGTGACCATGGCCAGAACACAACCCCCCCCATCACTACCTCCATGTGAGTGACCATGGCCAGAACACAACCCCCCATCACTACCTCCATGTGAGTGACCATGGCCAGAACACAACCCCCCATCACTACCTCCATGTGAGTGACCATGGCCAGAACACAACCCCCCCCATCACTACCTCCATGTGAGTGACCATGGCCAGAACACAACCCCCCATCACTACCTCCATGTGAGTGACCATGGCCAGAACACAACCCCCCATCACTACCTCCATGTGAGTGACCATGGCCAGAACACAACCCCCCCATCACTACCTCCATGTGAGTGACCATGGCCAGAACACAACCCCCCATCACTACCTCCATGTGAGTGACCATGGCCAGAACACAACCCCCCATCACTACCTCCATGTGAGTGACCATGGCCAGAACACAACCCCCCATCACTACCTCCATGTGAGTGACCATGGCCAGAACACAACCCCCCATCACTACCTCCATGTGAGTGACCATGGCCAGAACACAACCCCCCCATCACTACCTCCATGTGAGTGACCATGGCCAGAACACAACCCCCCCATCACTACCTCCATGTGAGTGACCATGGCCAGAACACAACCCCCCCATCACTACCTCCATGTGAGTGACCATGGCCAGAACACAACCCCCCATCACTACCTCCATGTGAGTGACCATGGCCAGAACACAACCCCCCATCACTACCTCCATGTGAGTGACCATGGCCAGAACACAACCCCCCATCACTACCTCCATGTGAGTGACCATGGCCAGAACACAACCCCCCCATCACTACCTCCATATGAGTGACCATGGCCAGAACACAACCCCCCATCACTACCTCCATATGAGTGACCATGGCCAGAACACAACCCCGCCCCCCCCCAGATGTTTGTCACTGTGCTGTTGTCGTCTTTGTAGATGGAAAATGAAAGTATAAATAGGAAAGGAAGAGTGCTGTGTCCGTCTCTCAATAGTGCCAAACAAATAGCCTGTTTTCCACCACAATGGAACGATCTCGTGAAGTCAATCAGTCCTAATTTCCGATACTTCAAAGTAGCTCTTGCACGTAAGGTTTTTGTTTCAACCACTAGTAGGCGCTGTAGGCTTTAATTTGCACAGCAATCTCACCAGTTCACTTCTGAAGACACAAGGTGGCGCTGTTTATAGTTTACTGAGTGAGAGGCGTGTATATACACACCACTACGACACACTATGATAGTATTTTCCTCAAAACATTACAATATGGAAACAGTGTGTACTAATACCATACCACTATTAAATAACTCAAATTATTTTCTATGATTTTCAACAACTGAGGATCCCTAACACATCTACTACCATGTAATTTATCACAAACAGCTTCCATATACACTGGTTTGAAAACAACACCACAATAACAACCTGACAAGTGTCAGACAGACTTTATCCCCCCTCTACTTTGCAGGCTAGTATCAATCTACATGCTCTCCCAAACCTTGCCAGAGTTCCAATATCTCCACTAGTCTGTATTATATCTAATAACACACTGCACTGGCTGTGCAACAACAACAGAAGTCAATATAGGTTTGTTGTGGTGGAACTCCAAGAACACCAGGGTCAGAACCCTATTATGATGTAATGAATAATGTATGTAAATGAGCTGTCCCCAATCACAACCAGACAGAACAAGATTTGACCAGTCTAATCCTGAGTGAGCGGGTTTGGTTGCTCACTTCCAATTCTCGCACATGTGTAACAATGAATTCCTGTGCGAGAGAGAGAGAGAGAGAGAGAGAGAGAGAGAGAGAGAGTGAGAGCTGTTGACAGGGGAAAGGAGGAAGGGAGGGGCACAAATCACAGGCAGACTAACCATTTTTCATTTTCAAATAATACCGCTCTCTCTCTCTGAAGTCAAAAAGTGACTTTTTTTCTCTGACAGGTTCATTTGAATAGTTTTATTGGGACATGTCATGACAGGATAGCTAAATTATGCATGCTATAGAAACATAGAATAGGTAGAATATATCTCTATAATATGATATGGAGTGAAAGCTGACCGTATGGAGGGACTTTTAAAAGTCCAGTGACAGCTGCACATTGGTCAGTCAATATTTGCAAACATTACTCAGTCAAAATAGTGCACTTATAATACGTTTAGAGGTGGCTATATCCCTTTTTAAAATAAGAATAGAGGTATATCCCTCTATGTAAATTAAATAACCCTTCAACAAAACCATGAGAGTAATAGAGACTCCAGATATTACACACAGGTGTAAAACAACCCTCAAACAAAACCATGAGAGTACGAGAGAAGTCCAGATATTACACACGGGTGTAAAACAACCCTCAAACAAAACCATGAGAGTACGAGAGAAGTCCAGATATTACACACGGGTGTAAAACAACCCTCAAACAAAACCATGAAAGTACGAGAGAAGTCCAGATATTACACACGGGTGTAAAACAACCCTCAAACAGATAAAACGGGTGTAAAACAATGAGAGTACGAGAGAAGTCCAGATATTACACACGGGTGTAAAACAACCCTCAAACAAAACCATGAGAGTACGAGAGAAGTCCAGATATTACACACGGGTGTAAAACAACCCTCAAACAAAACCATGAAAGTCTGATTTGTCCAGATATTACAACGGGTTAAAATATTGTCAAACAAAACCACGAGAGACAGAGAAGTCCAGATATTACACACGGGTGTAAAACAATGAGAGTACGAGAGAAGTCCAGATATTACACAGGGTGTAAAACAAACATCCTCAAACAAAACCATTTATAGAGAGAAGTCCAGATATTACACACGGGTGTAAAACAACCCTCAAACAAAACCATGCACTACTGAGAACCAGGGCCCGGGTGTAAAACAATCAAACAAAACCATGTCAACCAGGGTCCAGATATATAACGGGTGTAAAACAACTGTCAAACAAAACCATGAAAGTACAGGGCCAGATATTATAACGGGTGTAAAACAACCCTCAAACAAAACCACAGGGCGAGAGAAGTCCAGATATTACACACGGGTGTAAAACAATGTGAGTACCAGGGTCCAGATATTACGGGTGTAAAACAACCCTCAAACAAAACCATGAGAGAGAGAAGTCCAGATATTACACACGGGTGTAAAACAACCCTCAAACAAAACCATGAGAGTACGAGAGGCCAGATATTACAATGTAAAACAACCCTCAAACAAAACCATGGGTACGAGAGAAGTCCAGATATTACACACGGGTGTAAAACAACCCTCAAACAAAACCATGAGAGTGAGGAGAGAAGTCCAGATATTACAACGGGTGTAAACCACCCTCAAACAAAACCATGGGTACGAGAGAAGTAGATATTGCACACTGTAAAACAACCCTCAAACAAAACCATATAATCCAGTACTACTGTCAACCCTCAAACAAAACCATGGGCCCCATATAATGTACTACGGGTGTCAATCATATGCTGTCTGATTTGTCTGCCAATCTGTTAATATATTGTATTCAAATCAGACAAGCTACCTTTGACCAGGGCCCAATATAATCCACACACTTTGCATCCCAAATGGCATCCTATTCCCTTTAAAATGCACTACTGTCAACCAGGTCCCTATATTATGCACTACTGTCAACCAGGGCCCTATATAATGCACTACTGTCAACCAGGGACCTATATAATGCACTACTGTCAACCTGGGCCCTATATAATGTACTACTGTCAACCAGGGCCCTATATAATGCACTACTGTCAACCAGGGCCCTATATAATGCACTACTGTCAACCAGGGCCCTATATAATGCACTACTGTCAACCAGGGCCCTATATAATGCACTACTGTCAACCAGGGCCCTATATAATGCACTACTGTCAACCAGGGTCCTATATAATGCACTACTTTCAACCAGGGCCCTATATAATGCACTACTGTCAACCAGGGCACTTATATAATGCACTACTGTCAACCAGGGCCCTATATAATACACTACTGTCAACCAGGGCCCTATATAATGCACTATTGTCAACCAGGTTCCTATATAATACACTACTGTCAACCAGGGCCCTATATAATGCACTACTTTTGACCAGAGCCATAAGGGACTGGGGTGCCATTTGAGCCGTCCGTTTGTCGACCTGTTAAATGTTAACCTGACGGAGCTGAGATCACTGAGGGAGGTTCCTCAAACGCTTTTCTCTCAAGTTCCTGGAAAGACGACAGCCCAGTTTGTTTTACTTTCAAGGTGGAATTTCTTGGAATTTCACATTGACTTCAAGAGAAGGGGAAGAAGATGAGAGAAAATCTAAGCCAGAGGGGACTGTACACACTCTTTCAAACATTTATTGAATGACCTGCATGGCTGAGGACTTATCTTGGCTTGTGTGTATATTTCTATATATGGTTTACCTAAATGACTCTTCATTGCAGTTATCTTTCAGGCTTGGCTGTAGTTGGCTAGTGAAGGCATCACGTTCACACATAGACAGGAAGATAAAAAAAAATTCTGTGTGTAGCCAACACATATTGTTAAAATAGGCTTAAACCCAAAGAGCTTTGTAGAAAACGGGTGAATTAACAAATATTCTTCAACCCAAAGAGCTTTGTAGAATACAGGTGAATTAACTAATATTCTTCAACCCAAAGAGCTTTGTAGAATACGGGTGAATTAACAAATATTCTTCAACCCAAAGAGCTTTGTAGAAAACGGGTGAATTAACAAATATTCTTCAACCCAAAGAGCTTTGTAGAATACGGGTGAATTAACAAATATTCTTCAACCCAAAGAGCTTTGTAGAAATTCTTCAACCCAAAGAGCTTTGTAGGGTGAATTAACAAAATTAACAAAAATAGAATGATGTTCTTCAACCCAAAGACTTAAATGTTTGTAGAATACGGGTGAATTAACAAATATTCTTCAACCCAAAGAGCTTTGTAGAATACGGGTGAATTAACATTTGACCAAAAAAAGAAAAATGTGAACTTCCACTGGACATCTGTTCGTCGAACATCTCATTCCAAAATCATGTGCATTACTATGGAGTTGGTCCCTCCTTTGCTGCTATAACATCCTCCACTCTTATGGAAAGGCTTTCCACAAGCTGTGAGTGTTGCAACTGAGGACAGGCAATATTTGTGCGCTACACCCTTCAGCACTCGGTGGTCCCATAGAACTTGTGTGGCCTACCACTTAGGGCTGAGCCGTTGTTGCTCCTAGACGTTTCCAATTCACAATAACAGCACTTACTTGACACGGGCAGCTCTAGCAGGGCAGAAATTTGTCAAACTGACTTGTTGTCAAGGTTGCAGCCTATGACAGTGCCATGTTGAATATCACTGAGCTCTTCAGTATGGGCCATTCTACTGCCAATGTTTGTCTATGGAGATTGCATGCCGGTGTGCTCAACAGGTGTGGCTGAAATAGCCTAATCCACTAATTTGAAGGGGTGTCCACATACTTTTGGTCATGTAGTGTGCATTGTAAAATGGCAATCAAACTTGTGCAGAATAGCATGCAATGACATTGTGCATGGCCTGCTTAATTGATGACCATGTTTGTTTGTGTGCAAAACTATAGACAATTAAAACCACACACTGATTATTGCACGTGTGTAATAGCCATGTAATGATTGAAAATCTGTCATTAATGTCTCTCTCTATGATAGCTCAAATCACACTGAGCACATTGAATTTGAGGGTAACAGCGTTGTGTTGCTGGGTAAGGTAGCCTATAGAATAATGGAACGTACGTCCTTCTGAAACCTCGCTCTCAATTATGTTAGCGGATGACTTTACTAGTACGGCTTGCCGACACTAAATCCAGTATTTTTCCATCAAGTGGCACGCTGGGTCACGTGACAGTTAGGGTTTAAAAAAACGCTGTCATGTTTGCATCCTTTACAGAGAGCAGCAATGATACTGCATATTTGTTTAACTCTCCTAAATTGCAATCGGGACTAATGTTACATGGTCTTTGATGCTAACGTCATGTTCTGAACTGAAGAGGGACACCACATAGCGTGGACATTTCCCTTCCATGTCATTTTTGTAAACTTGTGCAGTGCGCGGATTCATTGTAACCACTCCCACTCGTGGCTGGTGGAAAATTACCAGCAACAGGCTCACGAGTCAGGCGATTGTATTGTGGACTGTATCTCCTTTACCTAATGTAAACACGTTTCATCTTTGTATCTCGTGTAGGTTGCACAGCACAGACTAGTGAATTGCAATGTCATGATCACAACAAAACAGCGTGATGGTGAGCTGGGTCGATAACGAAACGAAATGCTGTTGATAAGTCACACATCCTTTTGCAATGGATACAGTGTTGGAAAAATACATTTCTCTAAACGTCAATCAAGTCAAGGCTATTGTGCAATACTAGCGACACTTCTCAAGTTGCAAAGTGATTGTTGATTGTTAACAAACGCGCACACAATGGCAAAACAATATTGAAAGCACTATTTGCCATTCACGTTGAGGCATTGAAAAGTCCATTCTGCTTGATCGGAATCCGCCCTCTTTTTTCTGACCACGGGCGGAGCAGTCGCGTGGGTGCCTGGACGAATTTAAATTGATTGACAACAGAGTTACCCAATAGAGTTCAAGCAACGATGTCCGTAAAAAACAACTTCACCAATGGGAGTGTAAAATGGGCGTGACGTTAGTCCAAACTTTCCGCGGCGCCATCGGCTGAAAACTAAACCGAGATGGAATCTCCCAGTCTGAACCGGTTTCAACCGGTTATGTGAGTTAGTTGCTTCAACGAGGAGAAGAGGCGCAGGAATACAATCTCTCAAACCGCCCCGCTGCAACAAAAAAAACCAACATTATAGTTAAAGAATTAAATTGTAAATTAAGATTTATTTTTATTTCGTAAAATGAATCGGAGTATATTATTGAGCGTACCGTGATAATAGTTGCGGAATCCACATCTGTGATCCTTATTAACTAGCCATCAATATACACCTTCTGGAATTGGAGCCAGCTAACGTGTCAGAGATAACAGTAACGTTAGCCAGTCTATTTCTGACTAAACAACAACGATATTGTATATCACCTTGTAGCAAGCTTCCCTGTGGGGAAAAAAGCCAATCTTCTTTCAGTCAGAGGCTTGGACTTTTGGTAGGTAACTCAGGGGTGCAAAGTAGCATTTGACTTGGGGGGGGGGTAGAAAAAAAAAATATTTTAGACTTTAATTTCACTTTTGGAATGTAAAATCCAGAGAGCATCCAGTAATAAAGTGTAACTACTAGTTAGGTAAGTAAGTGGCAACGTTGCTGTGTGATGCACTTTACAAGGGATGCTGGTGTGTGAGAAAGTCCGCGAGGGTTGGGTGTGAGTGGTGTGGTGATGATAGCAAGCAATGCTGAGGACTGGGGGGACGACAAACAAAAAAATAATGAATTAATTCATCCAGTCCTTCCTCAGAAACAGCGTCCGTGGTGTGAGCGGATGTATTTTGTTGCTAGTTTTCTAACGTTAATTGTGCTAACTTTACCAGTGATGCGCCGTGTTTGGACGGCAAAGTTAGTTGTTATTTTAGTAAGGCATAAAAACATTAAGATGCATTAGGGTCATGGCTACTTTTCAAACTTATATAAAAAGAAGCTATTTTGTTAGGCGTGTATTACTAGCTGTACAGTTAACTGTCTGGGTAGTAAAGGACGCAAGCCTTCCCTTTGATAAGCGTGGAGTGGGAGGGGTAGGGGAGGCGTGTGTCTGGGAGTCAGGGTGATGATAGCCTGCTATGGAGGACCACACGTTTTCTCTGGTGACATAGACTTCCTTTTGTCTTGGTATCAACGACAGTCCTATCAATAGCTTGGCATCGAATCAGAATCAGGGCAATGTAGCCAGGGCAATGCGCTGGTGGTGCTGTGTCTATTTACTATTTTACATTTTTTTAATCGAATTGAGATCGTTGAATTTTCCGCCAATTGAAACGAACTTGTAAACTAGCCTTACCTGTTTCCAGTTTCGCTAAGTTGTTATCGTTTACGAAGTGTTGCAGGTAATGGATAAATGTCACGTGGGCTGCTTAGCGCATGTTTTATTGCCGCGTTCAAATATACTGGGAACTAGTACATCTCCGACGTACCGACTTCAGCTGTCGGGAAAAAAACGATCTCTGACTGGGAAAAATCGATTTGAATAGTCATCAAACTCGGGACGTCGGGCCTCCTTCTAGAGCTCCGACTTTCCCACCCGAAGATCAATGATGTCATGATTTGACTTTGTATTTTTCCATGCACCCAGTTGTTTTGAACGCGGCATTATATAGACCTGGAACGCACCCAATAATACCTAACGTTAACTACAGGGTCACACGGTAGATAAACTGATTGATATAAGACGATAAAGCAGCTTATTTCAGTATTCTTCTACATTCATCAGTGTTTACTGTAACATTTTAAGGTGTGTTTGAACTTCAAAATAGCCACGCCTGGCAGGTGCAGATGTAAACAAAGTGACGTTCTGTGGCACGTGGTTAAATTGTGTTATGGAGGTGGCATGATAATGTGATATTTTCAGTATGTCACACATGTTTGTTTATTAAACGATATCAGAAAAAGCTTTTTATGAATTGTCAAAATACAACTGTCAGAATGTTCCTTTATGGAAAGCGTATATGCCTGATCTAAACTTAGCTGTCATTGTGTTTTGTTTTTCAGTGTATTTTCTTATTTATAGCTTTGAGTAGTTTGTGTGACAAGATATAACTTATTGGAAAAAGTGAGCAAGGGGCCAGCTCATGTCATGCTTGTTTACTAGTGGAGATGAGGAGGAGGGGTGTGTCACAGGAGGTTGCTGTGAGGAGGACAGCTCATACTAATGTCTGGAATAGAATGGTATCAAACGCATGGAAGCTGCGTGTTTGATGAGTTCGACATCTTTACATTGATTCCTTTGCTGCCATCACTTTGAGCCATCCTCCCCAATTTAAGGAGCCACCAGCATCCTGTGCATGTATGTAACTGACTGGGGAGCAGGGGAAGGGGGTTGGGAGAGGTGGTGAGCTGGTTGGAATGCTCCATTCATTCACATGACTCTCTGCCTGTTGCTGTTGAATGTTTTCTCTGCCTCTGTCAGTCATAACACACACACACACAGTCTAACCCCCTCCTTGCTGTCCATCCTTGCAGAGCTCCATGCCAGCAGTTATGACAGTGTTAGCAGACCATGCAGCGCAGCAGCTGCTAGACTTCAGCCAGAAACTAGACATCAACCTGTTGGACAACGTGGTCAACTGTCTGTACCACGGGGTCGGAACACAGGTAAGTAGTGCTGCTGACCTTTCCCCCTTACTACCACTGACTCCCCCCTTACTACCACGGAACTACCACGGACTTCCCCCCTTACTACCACTGACTTCCCCCCCTTACTACCACTGACTTCCCCCTTACTACCACTGACTCCCCCCCCCCTTACTACCACTGACTTCCCCCCTTACTACCACTGACTTACCCCCCTTACTACCACTGACTTCCCCCCTTACTACCACTGATACTACCACTGACTTCCCCCCTTACTACCACTGACTCCCCCCTTACTACCACTGACTCCTCCCCCTTACTACCACTGACTCCCCCCCCTTACTACCATTGACTTTCCAGATGGATGTACTACCACTGACTCTGACTACCAGATATACTACCACTGTCCCACTTACTACCATTGATCTTCAGATGGATGTACTTACTCTGACTGAGATATGTGGTTGTCCCACCTAGCTATCTTATCTTCAGATGAATGTCCCACCTAGCTATCTTCAGATGAATGAGACTATGACTGAGATATGTGGTTGTCCCACCTAGCTATCTTCAGATGAATGTACTGACTATGACTGAGATATGTGGTTGTCCCACCTAGCTATCTTCAGATGAATGTACTGACTCTGACTGAGATATGTGGTTGTCCCACCTAGCTATCTTCAGATGAATGTACTGACTCTGACTGAGATATGTGGCATGTCCCACCTAGCTATCTTCAGATGAATGTACTGACTCTGACTGAGATATGTGGCATGTCCCACCTAGCTATCTTCAGATGAATGTACTGACTCTGACTGAGATATGTGGTTGTCCCACCTAGCTATCTTCAGATGGATGTACTTACTCTGACTGAGATATGTGGCATGTCCCACCTAGCTATCTTCAGATGGATGTAGTTACTCTGACTGAGATATGTGGTTGTCCCACCTAGCTATCTTCAGATGGATGTACTGACTATGACTGAGATATGTGGTTGTCCCACCTAGCTATCTTCAGATGAATGTACTGACTCTGACTGAGATATGTGGTTGTCCCACCTAGCTATCTTCAGATGAATGTACTGACTCTGACTGAGATATGTGGTTGTCCCACCTAGCTATCTTCAGATGGATGTACTTACTCTGACTGAGATATGTGGTTGTCCCACCTAGCTATCTTCAGATGAATGTACTGACTCTGACTGAGATGTGTGGTTGTCCCACCTAGCTATCTGTAGATGAATGTACTGACTATGACTGAGATATGTGGTTGTCCCACCTAGCTATCTTCAGATGGATGTACTTACTCTGACTGAGATATGTGGTTGTCCCACCTAGCTATCTTCAGATGAATGTACTTACTGGAAGTCACTCTGGATTAGAGTGTTTGCTAGATGACTAAAATGTAACTGTAAGTTGTCAAGTAACCACAAAGTTAATGGAGTTTTGCGGGATTTGTAATTTTGCTATGATGGTCGCTTGCTCAGGTGCCTTGCAAGGTTTTACTTATAGTTTTTGGAGGACAGATAGAAGAACAGGGAGAGATACAAGTTACTATTGTAGAAAATAATGTCTGAAATTGTGATGTATTAACAGGGACAGCTTTTCTATCACACTTTGTCATTGGTTGAAGGGTTTAAGTTGAAATGCATCTGCCTTTTTAAATGTTGTGTGTGTGCAGGGCATAAAATGTACCAGTCACTCACGTTTTGGTGTGCCAGTCACTCACGTTTTGGTGTGCCAGTCACTCACGTTTTGGTGTGCCGGTCACTCACGTTTTGGTGTGCTGGTCACTCACGTTTTGGTGTGCCGGTCACTCACGTTTTGGTGTACCGGTCACTCACGTTTTGGTGTACCGGCCACTCACGTTTTGGTGTACCGGTCACTCACGTTTTGGTGTACCGGCCACTCACGTTTTGGTGTACCGGCCACTCACGTTTTGGTGTACCGGCCACTCACGTTTTTTACCAGACAAAATATATATTTATTTTCTGTTAAAAATGGCAGAAATGGATGAGAATGCTTTATAATCTAAAATAATAAATGTATTACTAGTAAGAAGTAATGTGGTATAGTTCTTATTTATTTCATTTTTTTAAACCAATATGCCAACGTTTATATGTACACTACCGTTTAAAAGTTTGGGGTCACTTAGAAATGTCCTTGTTTTTGAAAGAAAAGCACATTTTTTTTGTCCATTAAAATAACATCAAATTGATCAGAAATACAGTGTAGACATTGTTAATGTTTTAAAATGACTATTGTAGCTGGAAACGGCAGATTTTTTTTTATTGGAATATCTACATAGGTGTACAGAGGCCCATTATCAGCAACCATCACTCCTGTGTTCCAATGGCACGTTATGTTAGCTAAAGTTTATCATTTTAAAAGGCTAATTGATCATTAGAAAACCCTTTTGCAATTATGCTAGCTGCCCTTCTAGGCAGGAGTTGCTCTGTCCAGTGTCTGTGTTTGCCCATCTTAATCTTTTCGTTTTATTGGCCAGTCTGAGATATGGCTTTGTCTTTGCAACTCTGCCTAGAAGGTCAGCATCCCGGAGTCGCCTCTTCACTGTTGACATTGAGACTGGTGTTTTGCGGGTAATATTTAATGAAGCTGCCAGTTGAGGACTTGTGAGGCGTCTGTTTCTCAAACTAGACACTCTAATGTACTTGTCCTCTTGCTCAGTTGTGCACCGGGGCCTCCCACTCCTCTTTCTATTCTGGTTAGAGCCAGTTTGCTCTGTTCTGTGAAGGGAGTAGTACATAGCGTTGTACGAGATCTTCAGTTTCTTGGCAATTTCTCCGGTGGAATAGCCTTCATTTATCAGAACAAGAATAGACTGACAAGTTTCAGAAGAAAGTTATTAGTTTCTGGCCATTTTGAGCCTGTAATCGAACCCACAAATGCTGATGCTCCAGATACTCAACTAGTCTAAAGAAGGCCAGTTTTATTGCTTCTTTAATCAGAACAGTTTTCAGCTGTGCTAACATAATTGCAAAATGGTTCTCTAATGATCAATTAGCCTTTTAAAATTATAAACTTTAGCTAACACAACGTGCCATTGGAACACAGGAGTGATGGTTGCTGATAATGGGCCTCTGTGCGCCTATGTAGATATTCCATTAAAAGTCAGCCATTTCCAGCTACAATAGTCATTTACAACATTAATTAACAAAGTTTACACTGTATCTCTGATCAGTTTGATGTTATTTTAATGGTCAAAAATGTGCTTTTCTTTCAAAAACAAGGACATTTCTAAGTGACCCCAAACTTTTGAATGGTAATGTATATATTCTTGTTCCATCCCTTTAGATTTGTGTGTATTAGGAAGTTGGTGTGGAATTGTTAGATTTGTGTGTATTGGGTAGTTGTTGTGGAATTGTTAGATTACTTGTTAGATTTGTGTGTGTTAGGTAGTTGTTGTGGAATTGTTAGATTACTTGTTAGATTTGTGTGTGTTAGGTAGTTGTTGTGGAATTGTTAGATTACTTGTTAGATTTGTGTGTGTTAGGTAGTTGTTGTGGAATTGTTAGATTACTTGTTAGATGTTACTGCACTGTCGGAACTAGAAACACAAGCATTTCACTGCACTCGCAATAACATCTGACCAATAACATCTGCTAACCCTGTGTATGTGACCAATAACATCTGCTAACCCTGTGTATGTGACCAATAACATCTGCTAACCCTGTGTATGTGACCAATAACATCTGCTAACCCTGTGTATGTGACCAGTAAGATTTGGTTTGAAATGGACATCTTACTCGCCAATGCCAGTATCTACCTGCATTTGGCAGGTGGCGGGTCTTCATTTTAGGCTGTGTGTGTGTGTGTGTGTGTGTGTGTGAAAGGTGTGTGCCTATGTTTCAAAATGGTATTTCATCCATTTCTGTACCTGCGTTGCAGCAAAGGCTGGCTCAGGAGGTTCTGACCCAGCTGAAAGAGCACCCGGATGCTTGGACCAGAGTGGACACCATACTGGAGTTCTCCCAGAGCATGAACACCAAAGTAAGTCAAAACCCCGCAGGGAGCACCCGTTGGTGGAGGGTCGCAGCACTCCAGCTGTGAGGAAGTTAGGTGCTGGTAGTTACAACTCACTTGTCACTCAGTCGGTAGAGCACTACGCTTGCAAACGCCAGGATAGTGGGTTCCATTTCCCCACGTCACGTGTATGTAAACATGTACGCACACATGACTAAAAGTGGATTTGGATGAAAACGTCTGCTAAATGTCAGATGCAGTGTTGTCACTTAGGCCCTTTCCCCCTTGAGGAGCATATGGCATCAACAGCAGCGCTCTTACATAGAACAACAACTTTACACAGGGTTCGATGGATCAAACTAAAACACACACACACTCAAAAGTAGGTTATCGTTTAGTTTTGTCTGCTGAGCCCAATGGTAGGTTATTAGTTCTGTCTCAATGGTAGGTAGTTCATTTGTTCTGTCTGCCGAGCCCAATGGTAGGTTATCATTTAGTTCTGTCTGCCGAGCCCAATGGTAGGTTATCCCTAGTTTTGTCACAAATTATCTGATTTGATAGAATGGTTTTATAGAATATTTCTGGAGCCCAATGGATGGTTTGGTTGTTTTTGGTCTGTAGGTTTGGGAGTTCTGTAACACTGATGGTAGGTTATTGTTTACTTTCCTTAGAGACCCCCTGTCCCCCCCCATTCACCATCTGATTTGAGTCAAACTAGGCATCTCCACAGTGAAATAGCTTAGTATGGTACTCTTTACACGTTGAAATGGGAGTTTAACACTGATATGGTTTACTCACTCCTCACGTGAAATACCATTCAGTATGGTCAAACTAGGCATCTCCACAGTGAAATACCTTAGTATGGTACTCACTACACGTAAATACCTTAGTATGGTACTCACTACACGTAAATACCTTAGTATGGTACTCACTACACGTAAATAACTTAGTATGGTACTCACTGCACGTGAAATACCTTAGTATGGTACTCACTACTACTGCTCACAATCATAGTGAGCAGTAGTAGCGGCGTCTTTTTGTAGGCACTAACGGAGGATAAGTCCCCCGGGGCTCGTTGGGCAATCCATTGGGGGAGATTAATGTTTTTTGTTGTTGTCTAAACGCTGAAAATATAACTTATGTTTTGTTCTATGAGATAATCTTCATCAGTTAAAACACATTTTTCTGAATTTTTTAAGAATTTATGTAAATCAAAAATAAGCTACCGTTGTGCTGACAATGTAAAACATGTTAAATACGCTGCAGGCACAGCTTCACAACTTCATAGCCGATAAATAGCCATGTAACACAGCCAGAGAATGTTTTAGTTGTGATACCACTAAGTTAGTATGTTATAATATTTGCCTCCCCAGATGGTTTGGTTAGTTGTAAAGGGGTACGCAGACAGGAGGGGGAGATGCCATGCTTAGCTTACCTTATAAGAGCTTCCCGAAGTCTCCTCTTGACAACACCGTTCGGAGGTAACGATAAAACAAGCCCCCTCCCGCTGAAGAGCAAAACAATAGACCAGCCTGGTAAGCAGAAAGATCACTACCTTGTTAAGCTAAGTAGTGGCGTGAACATCTTTGTGACCTCATGTTGTTCCATTTCTGTGACAGTTGGCAACAGACTTTTTCTGACCACATAAAGGCTTCATAGTCCCTAAAGGTCATTGGTAACGGACTGATATTATATCATAGAACAAAACATACATAAGTTCTCCTAAGCCTGTGGTCACCTCCAGACCTTTGTGTTCAGTTATATGTCCCCAAAACCCCATTCATTTCCCCAATAGGAAGGGCCAATGAAGCAGAGAGTAGAGAATGCTAACTCATTTCTGTTTTTTAGTACTACAAGCCGGTGAGCTCTCTTCCTTCCTTGCACTCGCATACAGCTCATAGCCTACATACTGAAAACCTACGCACACGTCCAAATCAACTTGACAACCCAATGATGGGTAGTACTTTCCAGTTTATTTGGCAAAACAAAACACACATATTAAGGTGGGCAAAGGGAGGGCTTCTCCTGTCCCAGTATTTGTTTAACCATCAAAGAGGCTCTTGTATAGATCTCTGTATTTTCTATAAGTGTTCAAAATGAAATGTCAATTTGAAGTTTTCCTCAAAGTGATGGTTGCCTTTGCCTTTTTGTTGTTGCCTGTTGCCCTTCAACCCCGACATCCATTACTAATGTCTTGAGTTGATCTACCAACAGTCTTGTTATAGTTTCAAATTCATTTACTTGTCCCAAAATGAGGTCTTTAGAGGAAAAGACAGGAAAGAAGGAATCACAAAAGGTAAAACACCTCTTGGATTTGTCTAAATTCTGCATTCACCTTTTTTTCCTCTCTCCATTTATTGTCAAAATAACAGACAACAACAGTGCATCATTTTCTTTGACAAAAACACTTGTTGTGAACATTTTTTTTTTTTTTAGTAATTGATAACTACTTTCAAATAATTTTGTTTTCCTAAAGAAACTGAATTGAATTAATTCAAGTTGTTACTACTTCCTATTTGCTATTGATATGAATCCTAATGTTCCGTTATGTTGATTGGTTGTAATAGGAGGAAAAGGGGTGTGTCTTCCTGTGCACCTTGAAACTGCTAGGCTTTGACGGCAGGCTGACACAAGGTCTACCCTTTTCATTCCCTTTGACTCTGTTCTGTTCAGCACTTTCTATTACACCTGCTTCAGTGGGGTACAGACTGCAGTCTGTCAGTCATTAGGGAGTGGGGTACAGACTGAAGTCATTAGGGAGGAAGGAGTGCAGGGTACAGACTGAAGTCAGTCAGTCATTAGGAGTGGGGAGAGGAAGTCATTGGGGTACAGACTGCAGTCAGTCAGTCATTATGGGGAGGAAGGAGTGGGGTACAGACTGGAGTCTGTCAGTCATTAGGGAGAAGGAGTGGGGTACAGACTGCAGTCTGTCAGTCATTAGGGAGGAAGGAGTGGGGTACAGACTGGAGTCTGTCAGTCATTAGGGAGGAAGGAGTGGGGGACAGACTGGAGTCTGTCAGTCATTTGGAGGAGGAGGTACAGAGAAGTCTCAGTCATTGGGGTAAAGCAGACTGAAGTCAGTCAGTCAGTAGGGAGGAGTGGGGACA
>NW_027013609.1:306221-321221 GCF_036934945.1 Oncorhynchus masou masou | reverse complement strand
TTGATAAAGTTAATCTTTATGTCCAAATACCTCCGTTTTGTTGGTGCGTTTAGTTCAGAAATCCAAAGGCACAATGCGAGCTCTCAAAACCAAGACGAAAAGTCAAAAAAGTACAATAAAAGATTGTTTGACATGTTTCTACTATGTTTAAAATCAATCCTCAGGTTGTTTTTGTCATAAATAATCACAGATATTTCAACTGGACAAAAGCTTAGTCAATGGAAAAGGTAAACAAGAAATGTGCGTTCCCGATTACGTGCTTGGTTCATGTCTGGACATTTCCACTGTCCTCTCATTGAAAGTGCTGTATCTCCCTCATTTTTCAGAGTAAAATCCTGAAACAATGCCTAAAGACTGGTCCCATGTTGAGGAAGCCATAGAGATCGTGAAAAAATTTGATTTGATTTGAACTGGGTCCTAAGTCTTTGTATGGTGGATAGGCTTTCAATGGACAAACAGCCTTTCAAAATAATAGTACTTCCTGGTTGGATTTTCCTCTGGTTTTCGCCTGCCATATCAGTTCTGTTATACTCAGACATTATTTTAACAGTTTTGGAAACTTTAGAGTGTTTTCTATCCAAATCTACTAATTATATGCATATCCTAGCTTCTGGGCCTGAGTAGCAGACAGTTTAATTTGGGCACGCTTTTCATCCAAAATTCCGAATCCTGCCCCCTACCCTAGTGAAGTTAAGAACAAATTCTTATTTACAATGACGGCCTCCACCGGACAAACCTGGACGACGCTGGGTCAATTGTGCACCGCCCTATGAGACTTCCAATCACGGCTGGTTGTGATACAGCCTGGATTCGAACCAGGGTGTCTGTAGTGACGCCTCGAGCACTGAGATGCAGTGTCTCAGACCGCTGTGTCACTCGGGAGCCCAGTGGCACAGTGTCTAGAGAAAAACTCCCTAGAAGGAAGAAACCTAGAGAGGAACCAGGCTCTGAGGGGTGGCCAGTCCTCTCCTGGCTGTACTGGGTAGAGAGGAACCAGGCTCTGAGGGGTGACCAGTCCTCTCCTGGCTGTACTGGGTAGAGAGGAACCAGGCTCTGAGGGGTGACCAGTCCTCTCCTGGTTGTACTGGGTAGAGAGGAACCAGGCTCTGAGGGGTGACCAGTCCTCTCCTGGCTGTACTGGGTAGAGAGGAACCAGGCTCTGAGGGGTGGCCAGTCCTCTCCTGGCTGTACCAAGTGGGCATTAAGGCCAGTTTGTTGTAAATCAATCACCTTTCGCCCCTCTCAGCCTCGCTCGCCCAAACCATTCCCTCACCTCGTGTCTGAGGACAGGGTGGAGCAGGGCATTAGACTTCAGAATGCGTGTTGACACTACCGTAGGTGAATTTGAACACTGTATATGTGTCTTAGTTTCATTGCTCTGTCTCTTAAAACGCATGTTCTTGCTCATTAAGAGTTGGAGAAGAACCCATGGGGAGAATCAGCTGTCCTTTGGAATATTGCTCTTGACAACTCAAGACGTCTTAATTGTGGAGGCAGCGACACCCCCCCCCTCTCTCTATCCCCCTTAACCCGGCCGACGTGCGGTTGCCAAGTTGGGCCTTGTTCCCCTCTAAGCACGCCGGTTCATTTTCTGCTTGGCTGAGTCCTGTTCTGCAGAAAGGCTGGGTTCTGTCTCTGGCAGAACACAAGGGGAAAGCTAGGAGGGTAGAATAAAACATGCTGTTAGTTGAGGGATTGCAAAGGGACTTGGTGCTGGAACTTTTTAGCGAAGCCAGCGACCACTGGTGTGAGTCTATCCGTCCCAGCATGTTAATCTTAGTGAAAACATGGAGATGGAAAGCCATGACAGACAGGCCAAGGCTCAATATGTTGGTGGAAGATCTAGCATCAGCTACACAGGGGATCTGATCAATTTAGGGACCAATACGGCTCAGACTTTATTGTGCAATCCCGGTCACGTCAACATTTTAATCATTTTCTTCATTCGGTAGTGTGTATATTAGACTTGGGTGGTATACTGTGAACCGGGGTATTTGGAAATAGCCACCGAATGGTTTTTCAATACAGTCGATACTGTTGAAACTACTGTATTTCTTTTGAAGTTTTTCAATAAAATTGTAATATTTGTAGGTACTTTTTAAAGTAAATACCTGCAGTGGAATAGGTTAGGAGATAAAGCAGGTTGGGTTCTTCATTTCACCTGTCACATTATTTTACATTATGAAGCTTACCGTAGTTCCCCAGAACAGTTGAGTCAGTCATGTGTTTGTAAATGGCACAATGGGAGAAAGCAGGAGTCAAGCTGTGTATTGACAGGGGTTGTGTTTTTATATTGAAAGTCAGCTGGGTTTTTTTTTGGCTTCAATAGAGTGATCAGGGACATGTAACTATAGTTTTCCTTCACAGAAAACACATTCGTGCAACACATTTGGCAGAAAATAACTTTTCATCAGAGGACAACAGAAGTGGGAACGCCATTTGGCTGACAGCCACACCACTAAATACTTTTGTAATGAAAAAGCAAGGTATTATTTACTAAAACGATGCATGGCCTTCATATTTCTAATGCTTGTCAAAGAAAGAATGTAGCCAGCTATGGCTTGAGGGTAGAAGCTGTTAAGTTGACTTTTGGTCCTAGACTTGGCGCTCCGGTACCGCTTGCCATGTGGTAGCAGAGAAAACTGTCTATGTCTTGGGTGACTGGAGTCTCTGACAATTTTATGGGCTTTCCTCTGACACTGCCTATTATATAGGTCCTGGATGGCATGAAGCTTGGCCCCAGTGATGTACTGGGCCATACACACTACCCTCTGTAGCGCCTCGCGGTCGGAGGCCGAGCAGTTGCCATACCAGGCAGTGATGCTCTCGATGGTGCAGCTGTAGAACTTTTTGAGGATCTGGAGACCCATGCCAAATCTTTTCAGTCTCCTGAGGGGCAAAATATTTTGTCCATGACTGTCTTGTTGTGTTTGGACCATGATAGATCGTTGGTGATGTGGACACCAAGGAACTTGAAACTATCGACCCGCTCCACAACAGCCACGTTGATGTTAATGGTGGCCTGTTCGGCCCGCCTTTTCCTGTAGTCCACAATCAGCTCTTTTGTCTTGCTCACATTGAGCAAACTTAATTATGGTGTTGGTGTTGTGTTTTTGCCACGCAGTCGTGGGTGAAACGGGAGTACAGGAGGGGACTAAGTACACACCCCTGAGGGGCCCCAGTGTTGAGGATCAGAGTGGCAGACGTGTTGTTGCCACCCCCTACCACCTGGGGGCAGCCCGTTTAAACAATGAGTTTAAACGTAATGTGCATGATAACAGCATTCCCATTCATAAGCTGGTAGCGATCACTACAGACGGGGCACCAGAAATACGTGGACTGCATTCGGGCTTCGTTGCACTGTGCCGTCGTGATCCCGATTTCCCAGAGTTTTTCAACGATCACTGTGGGATCCATCAGCAAGCACTAGCTAGTAAAGCTGTGGACAAGCACTAGCTAGTAAAGCTGTGGACAAGCACTAGCTAGTAAAGCTGTGGACAAGCACTAGCTAGTAAAGCTGTGGACAAGCACTAGCTAGTAAATGGACAAGCACACTAGTTGTGGACAAGCACTAGCTAGTAAAGCTGTGGACAAGCACTAGCTAGTAAAGCTTGGACAAGCACTAGCTAGTAAAGCTGTGGACAAGCACTAGCTAGTAAACTGTGGACAAGCACTAGCTAGTAAAGCTGTGGACAAGCACTTTAAAGCTGTGGACTCATGTCGTGACACTTTCGTTATGATTTTGTTCATTGAGCGCAAAAGGACTTCAGCACCGCTTGTTTAAATCTTTATTCGTTGAGTTTGATGTCGCACCTGATTCTCCACACTTACGTATAAGGTGGTTGAGTCGCGGGAAAGTACTGCAGCGATTGGTTGACTTGCTGCCCAAGATCAAATCATTTCTGGAGTCACGAAGTGAGGAGCGTGAGGGACTGTCTGATGATGGACAAAACAGCAAATCTGAACCAGCTTCAACTATGAGCTTCAGGGAAAAGACAAAGATACACGTGATCAGCACTGTCACTGCCTTTAAGACCAAGGCCGTTCAGCTGAGGAATGGAAGGCTGGTGCACTTCCTCAACCCGGAGGAAGTGTCGCAAAACATCGGAAAACAAAGATGCTTTTCTCCTGCAAGAATTCTGTTCCCCACCTGGAGAAACCGTCATCTGAATTCAATAGGTGTTTTCAGGAGTTAAATGACACAGGGGAGGTTGTTATATTTATTGTAAACCTTTTCCTCCCGTTCAGATTGAGGAGGTTGTCTGACACATTCCAGGTAGTATTTGTTTTACCTGTCGGAGTTGACATGGAGATCATTGAATTGCAAAATGACATCGAGTTGAAAGCAAGATCAAGAGACGGTCTTGTAAACACTGAGAAGTTTCCCCTCCTTTAAATCCGGCACACTTCAGGTGAAGGTCTCCTTTAAATCCTGCACACTTCAGGTGAAGGTCTCCTTTTCGTCCTGCACACTTCAGGTGAAGGTCTCCTTTAAATGCTGCACACTTCAGGTGAAGGTCTCCTTTTTTGCACACTTCAGGTGAAGGTCTCCTTTTCCTGCACACTTCAGGTGAAGGTCTCCTTTAAGTCCTGCACACTTCAGGTGAAGGTCTCCTTTAAGTCCTGCACACTTCAGGTGCAGGTCTCCTTTAAGTCCTGCACACTTCAGGTGCAGGTCTCCTTTAAGTCCTGCACACTTCAGGTGAAGGTCTACTTTGGATCAACTGTGTCTCTGTGAATTGGCCTTTTCACACACGACAAGAGTCAAGTCAAAGAACAGGTCTTTTCAATCTGATCTCACAGACCGTCAGACCTCCTGATGGTGTGTGATCACAGCCGTCACATTGAATGTGTGTGTGTGTGAATGTGTGTGTGTGGGGGAGAGGGGATCTCATCCACAGCCGTCACATTGAATGTGTGTGTGTGTATTAGGAGAGGGGACTCACTCACTATAATTACCCTACTCACTATAATTACCCTACTCACTATAATTACCCTACTCACTATAGTTACCCTACCCACTAAATTTACCCTACCCACTAAAATTACCCTACCCACTATAGTTACCCTACTCACTATAGTTGCCCTACTCACTATAGTTACCCTACTCACTATAATTACCCTACCCACTATAGTTGCCCTACTCACTATAGTTGCCCTACTCACTATAGTTGCCCTACTCACTATAGTTACCCTACTCACTATAATTACCCTACTCACTATAATTACCCTACCCACTATAATTACCCTACCCACTATAATTACCCTACTCACTATAATTACCCTACTCACTATAATTACCCTACTCACTATAATTACCCTACCCACTATAATTACCATACCCACTATAGTTACCCTACTCACTATAATTACCCTACTCACTATAATTACCCTACCCACTATAATTACCCTACTCACTATAGTTACCCTACTCACTATAATTACCCTACCCACTATAATTACCCTACTCACTATAGTTGTGCTACTGAATATATTTATGACACTGACTTGGCCCATACTACTGTCTGCATCTTACTACTGCTAGTGGGCTGTACATAGTACGTTTTGACAAATAAGGAAATGTAGTTTATTGAACTGTATCTCCAGCCATATGCCATGTTGTGCCTTTACTGTAAAGGCACAGTGTTTATTTTGTTTCATGTCCTGTTGTTAAACCGACGCACAACAAAAGTGCAATGATGTGTTTTCTCTACAACTTCTGCAACTTTCTCCTCCTGCTGACTGGTGTTCTCAGCTACCACCTGCTGGTGTGTCCCTGTAATGTTTATCAGGGAACAGTTATAATCTACTGGGGTGGCCCTGTAATGTTTATCAGGGTAACAGTTATAATCTACTGGGGTACCCTAGCCCTGTAATGTTTATCAGGGAACAGTTATAATCTACTGGGGTGGCCCTGTAATGTTTATCAGGGTAACAGTTATAATCTACTGGGGTGGCCCTGTAATGTTTATCAGGGTAACAGTTATAATCTACTGGGGTGGCCCTGTAATGTTTATCAGGGTAACAGTTATAATCTACTGGGGTGGCCCTGTAATGTTTATCAGGGTAACAGTTATAATCTACTGGGGTGGCCCTGTCATGTTTATCAGGGAACAGTTGTAATATACTGGTGTGGCCCTGTCATGTTTATCAGGGTAACAGTTATAATCTACTGGGGTGGCCCTGTAATGTTTATTAGGGTAACAGTTATAATCTACTGGGGTGGCCCTGTAATGTTTATCAGGGTAACAGTTATAATCTACTGGGGTGGCCCTGTCATGTTTATCAGGGAACAGTTGTAATATACTGGTGTGGCCCTGTAATGTTTATCAGGGTAACAGTTATAATCTACTGGGGTGGCCCTGTATTTATCAGGGTAACAGTTATAATCTACTGGGGTGGCCCTGTAATGTTTATCAGGGTAACAGTTATAATCTACTGGGGTGGCCCTGTAATGTTTATCAGGGAACAGTTATAATCTACTGGTGTGGCCCTGTAATGTTTATCAGGGTAACAGTTATAATCTACTGGGGTGGCCCTGTAATGTTTATCAGGGTAACAGTTATAATCTACTGGGGTGGCCCTGTAATGTTTATCAGGGTAACAGTTATAATCTACTGGGGTGGCCCTGTAATGTTTATCAGGGTAACAGTTATAATCTACTGGGGTGGCCCTGTAATGTTTATCAGGGTAACAGTTATAATCTACTGGGGTGGCCCTGTAATGTTTATCAGGGTAACAGTTATAATCTACTGGGGTGGCCCTGTAATGTTTATCAGGGTAACAGTTATAATCTACTGGGGTGGCCCTGTAATGTTTATCAGGGTAACAGTTATAATCTACTGGGGTGGCCCTGTAATGTTTATCAGGGTAACAGTTATAATCTACTGGTGTGGCCCTGTAATGTTTATTAGGGTAACAGTTATAATCTACTGGGGTGGCCCTGTAATGTTTATCAGGGTAACAGTTATAATCTACTGGGGTGGCCCTGTAATGTTTATCAGGGTAACAGTTATAATCTACTGGGGTGGCCCTGTAATGTTTATCAGGGAACAGTTATAATCTACTGGGGTGGCCCTGTAATGTTTATCAGGGTAACAGTTATAATCTACTGGGGTGGCCCTGTAATGTTTATCAGGGAACAGTTATAATCTACTGGGGTGGCCCTGTAATGTTTATCAGGGAACAGTTATAATCTACTGGGGTGGCCCTGTAATGTTTATCAGGGAAACAGTTATAATCTACTGGGGTGGCCCTGTAATGTTTATCAGGGAACAGTTATAATCTACTGGGGTGGCCCTGTAATGTTTATCATCTAGAATGTCATTGTAGGCTGTAGTGTTAAGGTTTCCCTTCACTGGACCTAAGGGGCATAGCCCAAACTATGAAAAACAGCCTCAGACCATTATTCCTCCTCCGCCAAACTTTACAGTTGGCACTCGGTAGCGTTCTCCTGGCATCCGCGGAACCCAGATTCGTCTGTCGGACTGTCAAATGGTGAAGCTTTTTTCACTTGTTCAGTGAGCTTTACACCACTCCAGCTGCCGCTTGGCATTGCGCATAGTGATCTTAGGCTGGTGTGTGCGGCCGAGCAGCCGCACACAATTGTTGAACAATTTGCGCTGACGTTACTTCCAGAGGCAGTTTGTAGTGAGCGTTGCAACCGAGGACAGACGGTTTTTACACGCATCACTACTCGACTGTCCCGTTCTGTGAGCTTGTGTGGCCTACCACCTTGCGGCTGAGCCGTTGTTGCTCCTAGATGTTTCCACTTCACAATAACAGCACTTAGTTGACCAGGGCAGAAATTTGACAAACTGACATGTTGGAAAGGTGGCATCCTATGACGGTGCCTTGCTGAAAGTCACTGAGCTCTTCAGTAAGGCCATTCTACTGCCAATGTTTGTCTATGGAGATTGCATGGTTGTGTGCTCAATTTCATACACCTGTCAGTAGCGGGGTATGGCTGAAATAGCTAAATCCACTAATTTGAAGGGGTGTCCTCATACTTTGGTACAGTTAAAGTCGGAAGTTTACATACACTTAGGTTGGAGTCATTAACTAGTTTTTCAACCACTCCACAAATCTCTTGTTAACAAACTATAGCGAATTTGTCCAATAGAAAGTCTTGTTTTCGCTGCAAAACATTTTCTGCTTTACAACGGTTTGGACCAATGATTCCCCCCCCCCCCCCCACCGACTAAGTAACCAATCCGGTCCTCATACCATCATAGCCACCTAATCATCCTCAGCCTCCAATTGGCTCGTTCATCCCCTCTCCCCTGAAACTCTTCTCCAGGTCGTTTCTGTAAAAGACCATGTGTTCTCATCAACGTAGCTGGTCAAATGAGGGTTAATGATAATGCCACTGTACAGACTAGTAGGTGGTCTGTGTGCAGCTTGTTGTAAAGCAGCCAGTGTCAGTGCAGTGCAGCAGCTGGCGACATTACACAGTAACAGTATGCATGACGGCAAGCAGCAGACACCTATCAATGCTCTGCTTGCTCACTAGGTTCCACTGAAGCAGATATGTGGATCAGCCAATGCCCAGCTGTTGGTTCAGTAGATTCTAGAGTCACACCTTGTGAAGCAGCACTGTGTTCTGGGTCACTGATTATCTTGTTACCTGCTCTGTAAGGAAGTGTTGTGTACAAACCTGTGCCCTGTACGCTCTGGTGGAGGCTGACTGATCTGATCCTGTTGTTTCTGCTGGTCTCTGATCTGATGCTGTTGTTTCTGCTGGTCTCTGATCTGATCCTGTTGTTTCTGCTGGTCTCTGATCTGATCCTGTTGTTTCTGCCGGTCTCTGATCTGATGCTGTTGTTTCTGCCGGTCTCTGATCTGATCCTGTTGTTTCTGCCGGTCTCTGATCCTGTTGTTTCTGCTGGTCTCTGATCTGATCCTGTTGTTTCTGCTGGTCTCTGATCTGATCCTGTTGTTTCTGCCGGTCTCTGATCTGATCCTGTTGTTTCTACTGGTCTCTGATCCTGTTGTTTCTGCCGGTCTCTGATCTGATCCTGTTGTTTCTGCTGGTCTCTGATCTGATCCTGTTGTTTCTACTGGTCTCTGATCTGATCCTGTTGTTTCTGCTGGTCTCTGATCTGATCCTGTTGTTTCTGCTGGTCTCTGATCTGATCCTGTTGTTTCTGCTGGTCTCTGATCTGATCCTGTTGTTTCTGCTGGTCTCTGATCTGATCCTGTTGTTTCTGCCGGTCTCTGATCTGATCCTGTTGTTTCTGCCGGTCTCTGATCTGATGCTGTTGTTTCTGCCGGTCTCTGATCTGATCCTGTTGTTTCTGCCGGTCTCTGATCTGATCCTGTTGTTTCTGCTGGTCTCTGATCTGATCCTGTTGTTTCTGCCGGTCTCTGATCTGATCCTGTTGTTTCTACTGGTCTCTGATCCTGTTGTTTCTGCTGGTCTCTGATCTGATCCTGTTGTTTCTGCTGGTCTCTGATCTGATCCTGTTGTTTCTACTGGTCTCTGATCTGATCCTGTTGTTTCTGCCGGTCTCTGATCTGATCCTGTTGTTTCTGCCGGTCTCTGATCCTGTTGTTTCTGCTGGTCTCTGATCTGATCCTGTTGTTTCTGCTGGTCTCTGATCTGATCCTGTTGTTTCTACTGGTCTCTGATCTGATCCTGTTGTTTCTGCCGGTCTCTGATCTGATCCTGTTGTTTCTGCTGGTCTCTGATCTGATCCTGTTGTTTCTGCTTGTCTCTGCAGGTATTAAAAAGTATGTTGTTGGACTTATTATCAAGACGTCGTCGGACGCTACAATGGTCGAGGTGAGGGCTGAGACATGTCATGTTAATGAGTGTAAACTCCCCTGTCAGGTGGAGCTGGTTGTTACCGGGATGATAACAGCATGTTGACACCGCTCTCATTTATCTTTTCAGAAAGAGAAAGTGTACATTGGAAAGCTGAACATGATCCTTGTTCAGGTAATTGAGTGAGTGAGTGAGTGAGACAGTGAGTGAGACAGTGAGTGAGTGAGACAGTGAGTGAGTGAGACAGTGAGTGAGTGAGACAGTGAGTGAGTGAGACAGTGAGTGAGTGAGACAGTGAGTGAGTGAGACAGTGAGTGAGTGAGACAGTGAGTGAGTGAGACAGTGAGACAGTGAGACAGTGAGTGAGACAGTGAGACAGTGAGTGAGTGAGACAGTGAGTGAGTGAGACAGTGAGTGAGTGAGACAGTGAGACAGTGAGTGAGTGAGACAGTGAGACAGTGAGTGAGTGAGACAGTGAGTGAGTGAGACAGTGAGTGAGTGAGACAGTGAGTGAGTGAGACAGTGAGTGAGTGAGACAGTGAGTGAGTGAGACAGTGAGTGAGTGAGACAGTGAGTGAGTGAGACAGTGAGACAGTGAGACAGTGAGACAGTGAGTGAGACAGTGAGACAGTGAGTGAGTGAGACAGTGAGTGAGTGAGACAGTGAGTGAGTGAGTGAGTGAGACAGTGAGACAGTGAGTGAGTGAGACAGTGAGTGAGTGAGACAGTGAGTGAGTGAGACAGTGAGTGAGTGAGACAGTGAGTGAGTGAGACAGTGAGTGAGTGAGACAGTGAGTGAGTGAGACAGTGAGTGAGTGAGACAGTGAGTGAGTGAGACAGTGAGTGAGTGAGACAGTGAGTGAGTGAGACAGTGAGTGAGTGAGACAGTGAGTGAGTGAGACAGTGAGTGAGTGAGACAGTGAGACAGTGAGTGAGTGAGACAGACAGTGAGTGAGTGAGTGAGACAGTGAGTGAGTGAGTGAGACAGACAGTGAGTGAGACAGTGAGTGAGTGAGACAGTGAGTGAGTGAGACAGTGAGTGAGTGAGACAGTGAGTGAGTGAGACAGTGAGTGAGTGAGTGAGACAGTGAGTGAGTGAGTGAGACAGTGAGTGAGTGAGTGAGACAGTGAGTGAGTGAGTGAGACAGTGAGTGAGTGAGTGAGACAGTGAGTGAGTGAGTGAGACAGTGAGTGAGTGAGTGAGACAGTGAGTGACTGAGTGAGTGAGACAGTGAGTGACTGAGTGAGTGAGACAGTGACTGAGTGAGTGAGACAGTGACTGAGTGAGTGAGACAGTGACTGAGTGAGTGAGACAGTGACTGAGTGAGTGAGACAGTGACTGAGTGAGTGACTGAGTGACTGAGTCAGTGACTGAGTGACTGAGTCAGTGACTGAGTGACTGAGTCAGTGACTGAGTCAGTGACTGAGTGACTGAGTCAGTGACTGAGTGACTGAGTCAGTGACTCAGTGAGTGAGTGAGTGAGTCAGTGACTGGGTGAGTGAGACAGTGACTGGGTGAGTGAGACAGTGACTGAGTGAGTGAGACAGTGACTGAGACAGTGAGTGACTGAGACAGTGAGTGAGTGAGCGAGCGAGCGAGTGAGTGAGCGAGTGAGACAGTCAGTCAGTCAGTCAGTCAGTCAGTCACACACATACTGTAGGTACACACACACACACACACACACACACACTCATTTAGTAATGTAGATATGTGGTAGTGGTGGAGTAGGGACCTGAGAGCACACCGTGTGTTGTGAAATCTGTGAATGTATTGTAATGTTTTTAAAATGGTATAAACTGCCTTCATTTATCTGGACCCCAGGAAGAGGATCCACAATAAACACAAACCCCTTTCTGAAGGCTCTGTACGCTAGCTTTCTGTGCTAAAGCCTACAGCCATTATTAGTTCTGGGAGCTAATGCTGTTCTCAGGGAAGGTTACTCATTTCTTAAGTGTGTGATTCACCAAACTACCACCCTTACACACCCCCTCACACACTCCCTCACACACACACTCCCTCACACACACTCTCGCTCACACACACTCTCGCTCACACACACTCTCGCTCACACACACACACACACTCCCTCACACACACACTCCCTCACACACACACACACACACACACACACACACACACACACACACACACACACACACACACACACACACACTCCCTCACACACACACACACCCCCTCACACACCCACCCACCTGTCAGAACAGTCAGTAGATGCTGAGACACTGACCTGGTTGGTCTCTTCAGGACAAAACAAAGTCAGCTGACGCAGGCACACTGACTCACACTCAATGACACAGAGACTCATGCAGCTACAGTCAGCTGTACACACACATGATACACACGTATGAATAAACACACACGCAGTTACACACACACACACACACACAGTTTTACACACACACACACACAGTTTTACACACACACACACACACACACACACACACACACACACACACACACACACACACACACACAGATTGGAGGACTCTTGCCCAGATGAAGCTGAGCAGCACACCTAGTTATAAAGAGAGCATCCTAGTTCATTCACAGACAGGAGAACAGCAATGTTAGTAGGTACACACACACACTCACTGTCTCACTCACTCAATCACTGTCTCACTCACTCAATCACTGTCTCCCTCACTCAATCACTCACTCACTCACTCACTCACTGTCTCACTCACTCACTCACTGTCTCACTCACTCACTGTGTGTGTGTGAGCGAGAGTGTGTGTGAGCGAGAGTGTGTGTGAGCGAGAGTGTGTGTGAGGGAGTGTGTGTGTGAGGGAGTGTGTGAGGGGGTGTGTAAGGGTGGTAGTTTGGTGAATCACACACTTAAGAAATGAGTAACCTTCCCTGAGAACATCATTAGCTCCCAGAACTAATAATGGCTGTAGGCTTTAGCACAGAAAGCTAGCGTACAGAGCCTTCAGAAAGGGGTTTGTGTTTATTGTGGATCCTCTTCCTGGGGTCCAGATAAATGAAGGCAGTTTATACCATTTTAAAAACATTACAATACATTCACAGATTTCACAACACACGGTGTGCTCTCAGGTCCCTACTCCACCACTACCACATATATACAGTACTAAATAAGTGTGTGTTTGTGTGTGTGTGTGTGTGTGTGTGTGTGTGTGTACCTACAGTATGTGTGTGTGTGTGTACCTACAGTATGTCTGTATTGTGTGTGTGTGCACCTACAGTATGTCTGTATTGTGTGTGTGTGTGTGTTGGAATGCATCCCCGAGTGGGTGTTTGCATGTATGACTGATTTGTTTATATTAATGTGTGTGTAAACCTCTCCTCCTTTCCCTCCAGATCCTGAAGCAGGAGTGGCCCAAGCACTGGCCCACGTTCATCAGTGACATCGTGGGAGCCAGCCGCACCAGCGAGAGCCTCTGTCAGAACAACATGATCATCCTCAAGCTGCTCAGTGAGGAGGTGTTTGACTTCTCTAGTGGACAGATGACCCAGGTCAAGGCCAAGCACCTCAAAGACAGGTAATATATTAATATACTGTATATCTTAACATAGCACATTTTTTACATTTGTAATATATATATATATATATATATTAGACACCATTTAGCAGACGCATTTGTCCGAAGCCACTTGGTCATGTGTGTATACATTTTCTGTATATGCCCCGGGAATCGAGCCCACAATCCTAGCGTTTCAATCGACATCCTCTACCAACTGAGTCATACATACAGGACCACTCTTTTATATAATGTAGCACCTCACAGCTGTTAGTACCCTGCTCTACCAACAGCTGTTAGTACCCTGCTCTACCGACAGCTGTTAGTACCCTGCTCTACCGACAGCTGTTAGTACCCTGCTCTACTGACAGCTGTTAGTACCCTGCTCTACCGACAGCTGTTAGTACCCTGCTCTACCGACAGCTGTTAGTACCCTGCTCTACCGACAGCTGTTAGTACCCTGCTCTACCGACAGCTGTTAGTACCCTGCTCTACCGACAGCTGTTAGTACCCTGCTCTACCGACAGCTGTTAGTACCCTGCTCTACCGACAGCTGTTAGTACCCTGCTCTACCGACAGCTGTTAGTACCCTGCTCTACCGACAGCTGTTAGTACCCTGCTCTACCGACAGCTGTTAGTACCAGGCTCTACCGACAGCTGCTAGTACCAGGCTCTACCGACAGCTGCTAGTACCAGGCTCTACCGACAGCTGTTAGTACCAGGCTCTACCGACAGCTGTTAGTACCAGGCTCTACCGACAGCTGTTAGTAACCTGCTCTACCGACAGCTGTTAGTACCAGGCTCTACCGACAGCTGTACCGACAGCTGTAGTACCAGGCTCTACCGACAGCTGTTAGTACCAGGCTCTACCGACAGCTGTTAGTACCCAGGCTCTACCGACAGCTGTTAGTACCCTGCTCTACCGACAGCTGTTAGTACCCTGCTCTACCGACAGCTGTTAGTACCCTGCTCTACCGACAGCTGTTAGTACCCTGCTCTACCGACAGCCGTTAGTACCCTGCTCTACCGACACGTTAGTACCCTGCTCTACCGACAGCCGTTAGTACCCTGCTCTACCGACAGCCGTTAGTACCCTGCTCTACCGACAGCCGTTAGTACCCGGCTCTACCGACAGCCGTTAGTACCCGGCTCTACCGACAGCCGTTAGTACCAGGCTCTACCGACAGCCGTTAGTACCAGGCTCTACCGACAGCCGTTGGTACCAGGCTCTACCGACAGCCGCTGGTACCAGGCTCTACCGACAGCCGTTGGTACCCTGCTCTACCGACAGCCGTTGGTACCCTGCTCTACCGACAGCCGTTGGTACCCTGCTCTACCGACAGCCGTTGGTACCCTGCTCTACCGACAGCCGTTGGTACCCTGCTCTACCGACAGCCGTTAGTACCCTGCTCTACCGACAGCCGTTAGTACCAGGCTCTACCGACAGCCGTTAGTACCAGGCTCTACCGACAGCTGTTCGTACCAGGCTCTACCGACAGCTGTTAGTACCAGGCTCTACCGACAGCTGTTCGTACCAGGCTCTACCGACAGCTGTTAGTACCAGGCTCTACCGACAGCTGTTCGTACCAGGCTCTACCGACAGCTGTTCGTACCAGGCTCTACCGACAGCTGTTCGTACCAGGCTCTACCGACAGCTGTTAGTACCAGGCTCTACCGACAGCTGTTCGTACCAGGCTCTACCGACAGCTGTTCGTACCAGGCTCTACCGACAGC
>NW_027013609.1:273721-301221 GCF_036934945.1 Oncorhynchus masou masou | reverse complement strand
TCCTGGGTGGGACATAGTGGAGAAGAAGAGGACATGGTTACATCCTGGGTGGGACATAGTGGAGAAGAAGAGGACATGGTTACATCCTGGGACTGGGTGGGACATAGTGGAGAAGTAGAGGACATGGTTACATCCTGGGACTGGGTGGGACATAGTGGAGAGGAAGAGGACATGGTTACATCCTGGGACTGGGTGGGACATAGTGGAGAAGAAGAGGACATGGTTACGTCCTGGGACTGGGTGGGACATAGTTACATCCTGGGTGGGACATAGTGGAGAAGTAGAGGACATGGTTACATCCTGGGACTGGGTGGGACATAGTGGAGAAGAAGAGGACATGGTTACATCCTGGGACTGGGTGGGACATAGTGGAGAAGAAGAGGACATGGTTACATCCTGGGTGGGACATAGTGGAGAAGAAGAGGACATGGTTACATCCTGGGTGGGACATAGTGGAGAAGAAGAGGACATGGTTACGTCCTGGGTGGGACATAGTGGAGAAGAAGAGGACATGGTTACATCCTGGGTGGGACATAGTGGAGAGGAAGAGGACATGGGAAAAGGCCTGGGTTTCTTTACAACTATAAAGTCAAAGTTAATGCAGGTGAGGTTGGAAACTCACGAGGGCTGTTATGAAAACCACTAAACACTAAATATACAAAACAGATCCTTCAAATTAAACATCCTCCCACTCTCTCCCACCTCCTCTCTCATCCTCCCCCTCTCTACTCCATGGTTACATCCTCCTCCTGGGACTCCTCTCCTCCCCCCTTTCTCTCCATGGTTCCATCTCCTGGGTCTCCTCCTCCCCCTCCTCTCCCCCTCTCCTGGGGAAATCCCCTCCTCTCCTCCCTCTCCCCCTCCTCTCCTCATCTCTCTCCTCCTCTCTCTCTCTCTCTCCTCCAACTCTCCTAAAGTCCCCCTCCTTCCTCCCCCTCCTCCCCCAGGTGAGGTTGGAAACTCTCGAAGGCTCCCTCCCCCTATGAAAACCACTAAACACTAAATATACAAAACAGATCCTTCAAATTAAACTCCTCCTTCCCTCTCCCCTCCTCCCTCTCTCCTCCTCTCTCCCTCCCTCCTCTCCTCCTCTCTCCACCCCTCTCCTCCTCCCTCCTCTCTCTCCCCTCCCCCTCCTCTCCCCCCCCCCCCTCATCTCTCCTCCTCCCCCTTCTCTCCTCCCTCTCTCCCCCCCTCCTCCTCTCCTCTCTCCTCCTCCCTCTCCTCTCCTCCTCTCTCTCTCCTCCTCTCCCCTCTCCTCCTCTTCTCTCTCCCCCTCTAGGAGAGCCCTCTCTCTCTCTCCCTCCTCCCCCTCCCTCCCCCTCCTCCTCTCCTCTCCTCCTCCTCCTCTCCTCTCTCCTCCTCCTCTCCTCCTCTCCTCCAGGCTCTCCACTACATGCTGCTGGTGTCTGAGGTGGAGGAGACAGAGATCTTTAAGATCTGTCTGGAGTACTGGAACCATCTGGCTGCAGAGCTTTACAGGGAGAGTCCCTTCTCCACGTCCACCTCCCCCCTGCTGTCTGGATCACAACACTTTGATGTCCCTCCTCGCAGACAGCTCTACCTGCCTGTACTCTCCAAGGTGACCAGACAGACGGACAGACAGGCCAGACTGACTGGCTGACAGACACACACACACACACACACTCTTGCTCTCTGGGGGTCACAGTGTGTATGTGAGAGCGAGCGAGAGGGAGAGAATTTGTTGGCACATGGTCAGAGTGTGTGGTCCAGAGAATTTGTTGGCATGAAGTGTGTGTGTGTGGCTGCGTGTGTGTGTGTCTGTGTCTCTCTCTCTCTCTCTGTGTCTGTGTTTCTCTCTGTGTGTCTCTCTCTCTCTCTTTGTGTGTCTGTGTTTCTCTCTCTGTGTGTCTGTTTCTCTCTCTGTGTGTCTTTGTTTCTCTCTGTGTGTCTGTGTCTCTCTCTGTGTGTCTGTGTCTCTCTCTGTGTCTGTGTCTCTCTCTCTCTGTGTCTGTGTTTCTGTCTGTGTCTCTCTCTCTCTGTGTGTCTGTGTTTCTCTCTGTGTGTCTGTGTTTCTGTCTGTGTCTCTTTCGGTGTGTCTGTCTCTCTCTCTCTCTCTGTGTGTCTGTGTTTCTCTCTGTGTCTGTGTCTCTCTCTCTCGGTGTGTCTGTGTTTCTGTCTGTGTCTCTCTCTCTCGGTGTGTCTGTCTTTCTCTCGGTGTGTCTGTGTTTCTCTCTGTGTGTCTGTGTCTCTCTCTGTGTGTCTGTGTTTCTGTCTGTGTCTCTCTCTCTCTGTGTGTCTGTGTCTCTCTCTGTGTGTCTGTGTTTCTGTCTGTGTGTCTTTCTCGGTGTGTCTGTGTTTCTGTCTGTGTCTCTCTCTCGGTGTGTCTGTGTTTCTCTCGGTGTGTCTGTGTTTCTCTCTGTGTGTCTGTGTCTCTCTCTCGGTGTGTCTGTGTTTCTCTCTGTGTGTCTGTGTTTCTGTCTGTGTCTCTCTCTCTCGGTGTGTCTGTGTTTCTCTCGGTGTGTCTGTGTTTCTCTCTGTGTGTCTTGACGGCTGTTGATGTTGGTAACAGGTGCGTCTGCTGATGGTGAGCCGCATGGCCAAGCCGGAGGAGGTGCTGGTGGTGGAGAACGACCAGGGAGAGGTGGTACGAGAGTTCATGAAGGACACAGACTCCATCAACCTCTACAAGAACATGAGAGAGACACTGGGTACGTCACACGTCTGTGTGTGTGTGTGTGAGGGGGGGGTGTGACAGCAGTTGGAATATAGCAGGTGGAATAGTTATGTGTGACTTTCTACATTTAGACTGATTGTCAGTTTCCTTTGTGGACATCACATCACTGTACAGCACCACTACATATTCGACCCTAGTCTATTGACTTGATCTACACTCTAAACTCTCTGTGATCGTCTCCTCTCTCTGTCTCTCTCTCTCTCTCTCTGTCTCTCTCTGTTTCTGTCTCTCGTCTCTCTCTGTTTCTGTCTCTCGCTCTCTCTGTTTCTGTCTCTCGCTCTGTTTCTGTCTCCCTCTCTCTCTGTCTCTCTCTCTCTCCCTCTCTCTGTCTCTCTCTGTTTCTGTCTCTCTCTCTGTCTCTCTCTCTCTCTCTCTGTCTCTCTCTCTATGTCTCTCTCTGTCTCTCCCTCTCTGTCTCTGTCTCTGTCTCTGTCTCTGTCTCTCTCTCTCTCCTCTCTCTCTCTCTGTCTCTCTCGCTCTCTCCCTCTGTCTCTCTCTCTCTCTCCCTCTCTGTCTCTGTCTCTCTCGCTCTCTCCCTCTGTCTCTCTCTCTCTCTCTCTCTCACTCTCTCTCTCTCTCTCTCTCTGTCTCTCTCTCCCTCTCTGTCTCTCTCTCTCTCTCTCTCCCTCTCTGTCTCTCTCTGTCTCTCTCTCTATGTCTCTCCCTCTGTCTCTCTCTCCCTCTCTGTCTCTGTCTCTCTAGTGTACCTGACTCATCTGGACTATGCAGACACGGAGCGTATAATGACAGAGAAGCTTCATAACCAGGTGAACGGTACAGAGTGGTCCTGGAAGAACCTCAACACACTGTGCTGGGCTATAGGGTCCATCAGTGGAGCCATGCACGAAGAGGACGAGAAGAGGTTCCTGGTCACCGTCATCAAGGTACGGAGGCCACCTAGGGACAAGTATAACGGTATAACGGAGAGAGTAAAATGGGATTCATTTAGAGGGTTGGTGACCAGAAGGCTTTAGGAGAATGTGGAGCAGCATCTTTCTCTTTAGGAGAATGTTGAGCAGCATCTTTCTCTTTAGGAGAATGTTGAGCAGCATCTTTCTCTTTAGGAGAATGTTGAGCAGCATCTTTCTCTTTAGGAGAATGTTGAGCAGCATCTTTCTCTTTAGGAGAATGTTGAGCAGCATCTTTCTCTTTAGGAGAATGTTGAGCAGCATCTTTCTCTTTAGGAGAATGTTGAGCAGCATCTTTCTCTTTAGGAGAATGTTGAGCAGCATCCTTCTCTTTAGGAGAATGTTGAGCAGCATCTTTCTCTTCAGGAGAATGTTGAGCAGCATCTTTCTCTTCAGGAGAATGTGGAGCAGCATCTTTCTCTTTAGGAGAATGTGGAGCAGCATCTTTCTCTTTAGATTGTGGAGCAGCATCTTTCTCTTTAGAATGTGGAGCAGCATCTTTCTCTTTAGAATGTGGAGCAGCATCTTTCTCTTTAGAATGTGGAGCAGCATCTTTCTCTTTAGAATGTGGAGCAGCATCTTTCTCTTTAGAATGTGGAGCAGCATCTTTCTCTTTAGGAGAATGTTGAGCAGCATCTTTCTCTTTAGGAGAATGTTGAGCAGCATCCTTCTCTTTAGGAGAATGTTGAGCAGCATCTTTCTCTTCAGGAGAATGTTGAGCAGCACCTTTCTCTTTAGGAGAATGTTGAGCAGCATCTTTCTCTTTAGGAGAATGTTGAGCAGCATCTTTCTCTTCAGGAGAATGTTGAGCAGCATCTTTCTCTTTAGGAGAATGTTGAGCAGCATCTTTCTCTTTAGGAGAATGTTGAGCAGCATCTTTCTCTTTAGGAGAATGTTGAGCAGCATCTTTCTCTTTAGGAGAATGTTGAGCAGCATCTTTCTCTTCAGGAGAATGTTGAGCAGCATCTTTCTCTTTAGGAGAATGTTGAGCAGCATCTTTCTCTTTAGGAGAATGTTGAGCAGCATCTTTCTCTTTAGGAGAATGTTGAGCAGCATCTTTCTCTTTAGGAGAATGTTGAGCAGCATCTTTCTCTTTAGGAGAATGTTGAGCAGCATCTTTCTCTTTAGGAGAATGTTGAGCAGCATCTTTCTCTTTAGAATGTTGAGCAGCATCTTTCTCTTTAGGAGAATGTTGAGCAGTATCTTTCTCTTTAAAATGTTGAGCAGCATCTTTCTCTTTAGGAGAATTTGGAGCAGCATCTTTCTCTTTAGGAGAATTTGGAGCAGCATCTTTCTCTTTAGGAGAATGTTGAGCAGCATCTTTCTCTTTAGGAGAATGTTGAGCAGCATCTTTCTCTTTAGGAGAATGTTGAGCAGCATCTTTCTCTTTAGGAGAATGTTGAGCAGCATCTTTCTCTTTAGGAGAAGGAGGAGAATGGGAGTTTGTTTGGGGGATATTTAGTTGAACTGATGAACAATGTGACAGAGATGCAGGAGGGAAAGATGTGGGGGGTTAAACAGTACTGCCTCTCTGGACACACTGGGCCTCAAGGATGAACATATAGCTCATATATTGTCCAAAGGCTCTCCGTTATCCATCTGTCTAACTGTGTGTGTGTGTGTGTGTGTAGGATCTGCTGGGTCTATGTGAACAGAAGAGGGGAAAGGACAATAAGGCCATCATTGCCTCCAATATCATGTACATCGTGGGCCAGTACCCTCGCTTCCTCAGAGCCCACTGGAAGTTCCTCAAGACCGTTGTCAATAAACTCTTTGAGTTCATGCACGGTGAGAGAACTAACTGTCTGTGTGCCTGGTGTACAGGGGTGAGAGAACTAACTAACTGTCTGTGTGCCTGGTGTACAGAGGTGAGAGAACTAACTGTCTGTGTGCCTGGTGTACAGAGGTGAGAGAACTAACTAACTGTCTGTGTGCCTGGTGTACAGAGGTGAGAGAACTAACTGTCTGTGTGTCTGGTGTACAGAGGTGAGAGAACTAACTGTCTGTGTGCCTGGTGTACAGAGGTGACAGAACTAACTAACTGTCTGTGTGCCTGGTGTACAGAGGTGACAGAACTAACTAACTGTCTGTGTGCCTGGTGTACAGAGGTGACAGAACTAACTAACTGTCTGTGTGCCTGGTGTACAGAGGTGACAGAACTAACTAACTGTCTGTGTGCCTGGTGTACAGAGGTGACAGAACTAACTAACTATCTGTGTGCCTGGTGTACAGAGGTGAGAGAACTAACTGTCTGTGTGCCTGGTGTACAGAGGTGAGTTGTGTGTGTTATCCAGCCTGTCTCACCCCCTCCCTCCCCCTCTCAGAGACCCATGATGGGGTACAGGATATGGCGTGTGACACTTTCATCAAGATCGCCCAGAAGTGTCGTCGCCATTTTGTCCAGGTGCAGGTGGGCGAGGTGATGCCTTTCATAGACGAGATCCTCAACAATATCAACACCATCATCTGTGACCTGCAGCCACAGCAGGTACACACACACACACACACAAACACACACACACTGTGACCACACAGCCACACACACACACACACACACACACACACAGCTGTGACCTGCAGCCACACACACACACACACACACACACCTGTGACCTGCAGCCACAGCAGGCACACACACACACACACACACACACACACTGTGACCTGCACACACACACACACACACACACACACACACACACACAGCTGTGACCTGCAGCCACACACACACACACACCTGTGACCTGCAGCCACAGCATCACACAACAACATTAACTCCATCATCATGACCTTTAACCCACAACAGATAGTGACCTGCAGCCACAACAGGTACACACACACCTACAACACAGCTGTGACCTGCAGCCACACACACAGAGGACACACACCTGTGACCTGCAGCCACAGCAGGTACACACACACACACACAAACTAAAACACACATTACACACACACACAAATGGGTTCAAACACACACCACAGCACACAGACAATGGATTGCAGCCACACACACACACACACCTGTGACCTACAGCCACAGCAGGGATTCACAACACTAACACAATAAAACCACAGATTGTCACACTCTGTTTCTTGTATCTGTGTTCATTACACACTAACACCTGTGACCTACAGCCAAGTTACACACACACACACACACACACACCTGTGACCTGCAGCCACAACAGGTACACACACACGTGCCAAGAGATCCTCAACAACATCAACTCCATCATCATGACCTTTAACCTCAACAGACAGGTCAGCCTGAGGCCCTAGAAATGCGCCGACTAGAGAGGACTATACCTGTCATTCACCCAAACTAAAAGGCGTGTATTAGGGCATGTTGAAATGGGTTCAAAACACACCAAGCTGTAGAAATGGATTGAGTAGAGAGGACTCTGTCATGTCTACTGAAAAGCGCTGGGATTCAGAACATCTAACCAATACAACCCAGATTGTCTTTCTCTGTTTCTTGTATCTGTGTTCATTATTACTAACGCTGACAAAAGTTACAAACCTTGACCATCCCTCCGTGCTGATGTTATGTTGGTGTGTACGTTCCAAGCTGTAGAAACACACTGACTAGACAGAATCTAGTATTTGTGTATCTATCTCTGTACTGAGAAGCATCACGCTGACTCAGAGCAGAATCTAGTATCTGTGTATCTATCTCTGTCTACTGAGAAGCATCACGCTGACTCAGAGCAGAATCTAGTATTTATGTATCTATCTTTGTCTACTGAGAAGCATCACGCTGACTCAGAGCAGAATCTAGTATCTGTGTATCTATATGTTCTGGGTGTCCTGTGTGTGTTGTGCAGGTCCATACGTTCTACGAGGCCGTGGGGTACATGATCGGAGCCCAGACAGACCAGGCAGTACAAGAGCATATCATAGAGAAATACATGTTACTGCCTAACCAGGTGTGGGACAGCATCATTCAACAGGCCACCAAGGTACGTCACTCCTGTCGTAATGAATCTAGTCACTCCTGTAGTAATGAATCTAGTCACTCCTGTAGTAATGAATCTAGTCACTCCTGTAGTAATGAATCTCGCCACTCCTGTAGTAATGAATCTAGTCACTCCTGTAGTAATGAATCTAGTCACTCCTGTAGTAATGAATCTAGTCACTCCTGTAGTAATTAATCTAGTCACTCCTGTAATAATGAATCTAGTCACTCCTGTAATAATGAATCTAGTCACTCCTGTAGTAATGAATCTAGCCACTCCTGTAGTAATGAATCTAGTCACGCCTGTAGTAATGAATCTAGTCACTCCTGTAATAATGAATCTAGTCACTCCTGTAGTAATTAATCTAGTCACTCCTGTAATAATGAATCTAGTCACTCCTGTAGTAATGAATCTAGCCACTCCTGTAGTAATGAATCTAGTCACGCCTGTAGTAATGAATCTAGTCACTCCTGTAGTAATGAATATAGTCACGCCTGTAGTAATGAATATAGTCACTCCTGTAATAATGAATATAGTCACTCCTGTAGTAATGAATATAGTCACTCCTGTAATAATGAATATAGTCACTCCTGTAGTAATGAATCTAGTCACTCCTGTAGTAATGAATCTAGTCACTCCTGTAGTAATGAATCTAGTCACTCCTGTAGTAATGAATCTAGTCACTCCTGTCGTAATGAATCTAGTCACTCCTGTTGTAATGAATCTAGTCACTCCTGTAGTAATGAATCTAGTCACTCCTGTCGTAATGAATCTAGTCACTCCTGTCGTAATGAATCTAGTCACTCCTGTAGTAATGAATCTAGTCACTCCTGTCGTAATGAATCTAGTCACTCCTGTAGTAATTAATCTAGTCACTCCTGTCGTAATGAATCTAGTCACTCCTGTAGTAATGAATCTAGTCACTCCTGTAGTAATGAATCTAGTCACTCCTGTAGTAATGAATCTAGTCACTCCTGTAGTAATGAATCTAGTCACTCCTGTCGTAATGAATCTAGTCACTCCTGTTGTAATGAATCTAGTCACTCCTGTCGTAATGAATCTAGTCACTCCTGTCGTAATGAATCTAGTCACTCCTGTCGTAATGAATCTAGTCACTCCTGTCGTAATGAATCTAGTCACTCCTGTTTTGTAATGAATCTAGTCACTCCTGTAGTAATTAATCTAGTCACTCCTGTCGTAATGAATCTAGTCACTCCTGTAGTAATTAATCTAGTCACTCCTGTCGTAATGAATCTAGTCACTCCTGTCGTAATGAATCTAGTCACTCCTGTAGTAATGAATCTAGTCACTCCTGTCGTAATGAATCTAGTCACTCCTGTAGTAATGAATCTAGTCACTTCTGTCGTAATGAATCTAGTCACTCCTGTAGTAATTAATCTAGTCACTCCTGTAGTCAATGAATCTAGTCACTCCTGTAGTAATGAATCTAGTCACTCCTGTCGTAATGAATCTAGTCACTCCTGTCGTAATGAATCTAGTCACTCCTGTCGTAATGAATCTAGTCACTCTGTGATCATTCATTTCACACTTCTTTCATATGTTGTACATGTTTTGTAAATAAGCTCAAATCCCCCCAGTGAGAATGTGACTGGGTAGGACAGTGAGTAAGACAGGGTGGAGGAGAGTTGTCCTGAAGAGCAGTGTGTCTGATTGAAACCCATGTCAGGACTGCTACCTATGTACATGTGTTCAGCTGCTGGAGAACATCAGGTCACAGAAATACCTGTAGTAGTTACCCCTTTCCTGTAGTCAGACCTGTAGTAGTACCCCTTTCCTGTAGTCAGACCTGTAGTAGTACCCCTTTCCTGTAGTCAGACCTCTAGTAGCTACCCCTTTCCTGTAGTCAGACCTGTAGTAGTTACCCCTTTCCTGTAGTCAGACCTGTAGTAGTACCCCTTTCCTATAGTCAGACCTCTAGTAGCTACCCCTTTCCTGTAGTCAGACCTGTAGTAGTTACCCCTTTCCTGTAGTCAGACCTGTAGTAGTTACCCCTTTCCTGTAGTCAGACCTGTAGTAGTTACCCCTTTCCTGTAGTCAGACCTGTAGTAGTTACCCCTTTCCTGTAGTCAGACCTGTAGTAGTACCCCTTTCCTAGTCAGAGTCAGACCTGTAGTCAGACCTACCCCTTTCCTATAGTCAGACCTGTAGTAGCTACCCCTTTCCTGTAGTCAGACCAGTAGTAGCTACGCCTTTCCTGTAGTCAGACCTGTAGTAGCTACCCCTTTCCTGTAGTCAAAGACCAGTAGTAGCTACGCCTTTCCTGTAGTCAAAGACCAGTAGTAGCTACCCCTTTCCTGTAGTCAGACCTGTAGTAGCTACCCCTTTCCTGTAGTCAGACCTGTAATAGTACCCCTTTCCTATAGTCAGACCTGTAGTAGCTACCCCTTTCCTGTAGTCAAAGACCTGTAGTAGCTACCCCTTTCCTGTAGTCAAAGACCTCTAGTAGCTACCCCTTTCCTGTAGTCAAAGACCTCTAGTAGCTACCCCTTTCCTGTAGTAAAAGACCTGTAATAGTACCCCTTTCCTATAGTCAGACCTGTAGTAGCTACCCCTTTCCTGTAGTCAAAGACCTGTAGTAGCTACCCCTTTCCTGTAGTCAAAGACCTCTAGTAGCTACCCCTTTCCTGTAGTCAAAGACCTCTAGTAGCTACCCCTTTCCTGTAGTCAAAGACCTCTAGTAGCTACCCCTTTCCTGTAGTCAAAGACCTCTAGTAGCTACCCCTTTCCTGTAGTCAAAGACCTCTAGTAGTACCCCTTTCCTGCAGTCAAAGACTGGCTACCCCTTTCAGAGCCTGGTTCCTCTCTAGGTTTCTTCCTAGGTTCCTGCTTTCCTGGAGTTTATCCTAGACACCGTGCTTCTACATCTGACATTGCTTGCTGTTTGTGGTTTTCAGGCTGTGTTTCTGTACAGCACTTTAGTGACATCTGCTGATGTAAAAAGGGCTTTATAAATGACATGTGATTGGTTGACTCCCCTCTGTTAGAACGTGGACATTCTGAAGGACCCAGAGACGGTGAAGCAGCTCGGCAGCATCCTGAAGACCAACGTCCGGGCCTGTAAGACCTGTAGGACACCCCCTTCCTTATCCAGTTAGGACGCATTTATCTGGACATGCTCAGACCTCTACAAGTGCCTCTTTCCGAAAACATCAGACCGTAGCCATCCAGACCAACGGTCAGTGGGGGGATGGGGTGGGCTGGGGCTGTGTGTGTGTCCTCTCCTCATGCGTCTATTCTCTTGGCGGTGTGTCCTCTCCTCATAGTCAGACGTCTATTCTCTTTCCGGTGTGTCCTCTCCTAGCGTCTGTTCTCTTGGCGGTGTGTCCTCTCCTCCTGTAGTCTATTCTCTTGGCGGTGTGTCCTCTCCTCAAGTCGACCTATTCTCTTTCGGTGTGTCCTCTCCTGTAGCGTCTATTCTCTTGGCGGTGTGTCCTCTCCTCATCCGTCATTCTCTTGGCGGTGTACCCCTCTCCTCATAGTCGTCTATTCTCTTTGCGGTGTGTCCTCTCCTAGCGTCTATTCTCTTGTCAGCGGTGTGTCCTCTCCTCATGCGTCTATTCTCTTAGCGGTGTGTCCTCTTCCTGCGTCAGATTCTCTTGGCGGTGTGTCCTCTCCTCATTCTATTCTCTTGGCGGTGTGTCCTCTCCTCCTGCGTCTATTCTCTTGGCGGTGTGTCCTTTCCTATAGCGTCTATTCTCTTGGCGGTGTGTCCTCTCCTCAGTCAGCGTCTGTTCTCTTTCGGTGTGTCTCTCCTCATAGCGTCTATTCTCTTTGCGGTGTGTCCTCTCCTCATACCCCTTTCCGTCTCTTCTCTTGGCGGTGTGTCCTCTCCTCATGCGTCTTTCCTTCTCAGGCGGTGTGTACCCTCTCCTCATGCGTCTATTCTCTTGGCGGTGTGTCCTCTCCTCATGCGTCATTCTCTTGGCGGTGTGTCCTCTCCTCATGCGTCTATTCTCTTGGCGGTGTGTCCTCTCCTCAGCGTCTGTTCTCTTTGCGGTGTGTCCTCTCCTCATGCGTCTATTCTCTTGGCGGTGTGTCCTCTCCTCATGTAGTCAAATTCTCTTGGCGGTGTGTCCTTTCCTCATGCGTCTATTCTCTAGCGGTGTACCCCTCTCCTCATGCAGTCTATTCTCTTGGCGGTGTGTCCTCTCCTCATGCGTCTATTCTCTTGGTGCTGTGCGTTTCAGGAGAGATGGTGACCAAACAGCCCCTGATCAGAAGTATGAGGACGGTGAAAAAAGACCTCAAACTCATCTCCGGCTGGGTCAGCAGATCCAGCGTATCCACAGATGGTGAGATACAGATATATATACACATCTGACAGGAAGATATTGGTACAACATATATCAGGATATAACACATCTGACAGGAAGATATTGGTACTGTATGTATCAGGATATATTATTTCTACATACAGTTGAAGTCAAAGTTTACACACTTAGGTTGGAGTCCTTTTTTCAACCATTCCACAAATTTCTTGTTAATTAACAAACTATAGTTTTGGCAAGTCGGTTAGGACATCTACTTTGTGCATGACACTTAGTGACATTTTCCAACAATTGTTTACGGACAGATTATTTAACTTATAATTCACTGTATCACAATTCCAGTGGGTCAGAAGTTTACATACACCAAGTTGGGCATAAATTCACCCAACTTATTGTGGGGCTTGTGGAAGGCTACACAAACCTCTGACCCAAGTTAAACAATTTTTAGGCAATGCTACCAAATACTAATTGAGTGTATGTAAACTTCTGACCCACTGGGAATGTGATGAAAAAAATAAAAGATGAAATAAATCATTCTCTCTACTATTATTCTGACATTTCACATTCTTAAAATAGTGGTGATCATACTTGACCTAAAACAGGAAATTCTGACTAGGATTAAATGTCAGGAATTGTGAAAAACTGAGTTGAAATGTATTTGGCCAAGGTGTATGTAAACAACCGACTTAAACTGTATATCAGGATATATTGTTACTACATATATCAGGATATAATGTTACTACATATATCAGGATATATTGGTACTACATGTATCAGTATATATTGGTACTACATGTATCAGGATATATTGGTACTACATGTATCAGGATATATTGGTACTATGTGTATCAAGATATTGGTACTACATGTATCAGGATATATTGGTACTACATGTATCAGGATATATTGGTACTACATGTATCAAGATATTGGTACTACGTATATCAGGATATATTGGTACTACGTATATCAGGATATATTGTTACTACATATATCAGGATATATTGGTACTACATGTATCAGGATATATTGGTACTTGGCGGTGTGTATCAGGATATATTGGTACTACATGTATCAAGATATTGGTACTACATGTATCAGGATATATTGGTACTACATATATCAGGATATATTTCTCTGTATCAGGATATATTGGTACTACATGTATCAGGATATATTGGTACTACATGTATCTTGGATATATTGGTACTACATGTATCAGGATTATATTGGTACTACATATATCAGGATATATTTCTCATATATCAGGATATATTGGTACTACATGTATCAGGATATATTGGTCCTCTCCTCATGTATCAGGATATATTGGTACTACATGTATCAGAATATATTGGTACGGTGTGCCCTATATCAGGATATATTGGTACTACATGTATCAGGATATATTGGTACTACATGTATCAGGATATATTGGTACTACATGTATCAGGATATATTGGTACTACATGTATCAGGATATATTGGTACTACATGTATCAGGATATATGGTACTAGCCCCTGATCAGAAGTATCAGGATATATTGTTACACAGATATCAGGATATATTGGTACTACATGATATATTGGTACTACATGTATCAGGATATATTGGTACTACGTATATCAGGATATATTGGTACTACATGTATCAAGATATATTGGTACTACATGTATCAGGATATATTGGTTTCAACCATATCAGGATATATTGGTACTACATGTATCAAGATATATTGGTACTATATGTATCAGGATATATTGGTGACACAAGTTATTTATCAGGATATATTGGTTTACATGTACAGATATATTGGTACTACATGTATCAGGATATATTGGTACCAGTGGATATATTGGTACTACATATATCAGGATATATTGGTACTACCTTTTATCAGGATATATTGGTACTATATGTATCAGGATATATTGGTACTACATATATCAGGATATATTGGTACTACGTGTATCAGGATATATTGGTACTACATATATCAAGATATATTGGTACTATATGTATCAGGATATATTGGTACTATATGTATCAGGATATATTGGTTTACATATATCAGGATATAACAGAACTCATATCAGGATATATTGGTACTAAATGTATCAGGATATATTGGTACTCGTGATATATTGGTTTACATATATCAGGATATATTGGTACTACATATATGATATATTGGTACTACATGTATCAAGATATATTGGTACTACATGTATCAGGATATATTGGTAAACTTGATATATTGGTACTACATATATCAGGATATATTGGTACTATATGTATCAGGATATATTGGTACTCATGTATCAGGATATATTGGTACTACATGATATTTTCTGAAGATATCAGGATATATTGGTACTACATGTATCAAGATATATTGGTACTACATGTATCAGGATATATTGGTACTACATGATATATTGGTACTACGTATATCAGGATATATTGGTACTACGTGTATCAGGATATATTGGTACTACATGTATCAGGATATATTGGTACTAATATATCAGGATATATTGTACTACATGATATATTGGTACTCCAATATCAGGATATTGGTACTACTGTTATCAGGATATATTGGTTCTCAGTATTATCAGGATATATTGGTAAATGTGTATCAGGATATATTGGTTACATATATCAGGATATATTCCAAATACTGACATGTATCAGGATATATCTGTACAAACATGTATCAGGATATATTGGTACTATGTGTATCAGGATATATTGGTACTACATACATCCCAATGGAAGACAGCGGAGGTGTTTCAATGAAAAACTACATGACAGAAAAGACGTCTGAGACTGTCCAACCTGACTGTTTAAAGCAGTACGTGTCAGTCCTGTGTGTACTCCAGGAATGGATTGGGAAACTCTCCCCTTAAGAGTTTGAAAGACAACCGTGTTGGTCACTTAGTCCTTAGTAACACACACACACTCACACACTGACCTCAGTCATGTCCAACAATAACCTGGTGAGAACACAACAACAACATTCCTCCCTTTGCCGCGTTGATCTGTCCGTTGATCCCGTCCGGTGTTCCTTCCTTCCAGGTGGGGGAGAACTTTGTTCCGCCGCTGCTCGACGCCGTTCTCATCGACTACCAGCGAACGTGCCCGCCGCAAGGGAAGCCCGAAGGTCCTCAGCACCATGGCAACCATCGTCAACAAGCTGGCGGACACATCAGGGAGGAATCTTGATGCCGATATATTAAAGCAACATCTCAACATGATCAATAAAGTAGGTATCAGCATTATTAATAGTGGGTATTGTTCTAAACTTTCATCTTTTATAGTTTATCAAATGGTACTCTTAACATGTTGATGTCAGTATGGCTGTAAATCCTGGACATAGTAGGCACAATTTGTCAAAAGTACAAACCAAACTATTGTGGGAAGCTTGTGGAAGGCTACACAACCTCTGACCAAAACATCCAATGTTGTGATTTATAAATAAATGATCTGGGTTCCTGAAAGGATTGATCTCAATAATATATAAACCACTTTTGGAAAGCTCATATTCTGAACTAGACATTAAAAGAGTAAATTCTACAGATCTAATTGAATCTGAACAATGCTTTAACTGGAACAGAATATGGACAAATCTGACCTTGGCATCCCATAATCTGAGGGTGTAGGAAGCATGGTTTCTGGGTGGGGGAGGATTAAATGTCAGGGTGGGGACTGAGGGGGAATGTATTTGGCCAAGGTTATGTAAACATTGATTTGATTTCCATGGGCCACTATCCATGGATTGTTCCATGTCCATACAGGATATATTGGTCACTCTCCAGGATGTTCCATTTCCATACTGACTGATAGGGGGTCTCTTTCCATGGAGTGTTCCATTTCCATACTGACTATAGGGGGTCTTCCATTTCCATACATGATATAGGGGTCTTCCATTTCCATACTGACTGTAGTATCAGGGGCATCTCTCCATGGTATCAGGATATAGTGTTCCATGTCCATGTATCAGGATATACTGACTGTAGGGGGTCACTCTCCATGGAGTGTTCCATGTCCATACTGACTGTCAAGGGTCTCTCTCAGGATATATTGTTCCATGTCCATACTGACTATATTGGTCACTACATGATAGTGTTCCATTTCCATACTGACTCAAGTATCTCTCCATGTGTTCAGGATATATTGGTAGGGGGTATCAGGATGTTCCATTTCCATACTGATCTGATAGGGGGTTTTCCATGATATAGTGTTCCATTTCCATAGATATTGGTACTCTCCATGGAGTGTTCCATGTCCATACTGACTACATATATCAGGGGTCTATCATCCATGGAGTGTTCCATTTCCATACTGACTGAAAAGGGTCTCTCTCCATGGAGTGTTCCATGTCCATACTGACTGTTTAAGGGGGTCTGTCTCCATGGAGTGTTCCATGTCCATACTGACTGGGGGTCTGTCTCCATGGAGTGTTCCATGTCCATACTGACTGTACCGGGGGTCTGTCTCCATGGAGTGTTCCATGTCCATACTGACTGTGAGGGGTCTCACTCCAACATGTTCCATTTCCATACTGACTGTAGGGGTATCTCTCCATGGGTGTTCCATTTCCATATTGAGGTGGGGGGTATCTCCATGGAGTGTTCTATTTTCATACTGACGCAGGGGGTCTCTCTCCATGGGTGTTCCATGTCCATACTGACATGGGGGTCTCTCTCCATGGAGTGTTCCATGTCCATACTGGGGGGTCTCTCTCCATGGATGTTCCATGTCCATACTGACTTAGGGGAATCTCCATGGAGTGTTCCATGTCCATACTGAGTAGGGGTCAGCATTCTTAATAGTGAGTGTTCCATGTCCATACTGACTTAGGGGGTCACTCTCCATGGAGTGTTCCATGTCCATACTGACTGTATGGGGGCATCTCTCCATGGAGTGTTCCATTTCCATACTGACTGTAGGGGGTCACTCTCCATGGGGTGTTCCATTTCCATAAATAAATGAGGGGTGGGTTCCATGGAGTGTTGATGTCCATAATATATAGGGGGTCAACTCTTTGGAAAGTTCCATTTCCATACTGACATTAAAAGAGTAAATCTCTCCAGAGTGTTCCATTTCCATACTGACAGGGGTCACTTAACATGGAGTGTTCCATTTCCATACTGACTGCATCCCTAATCTGAGGGTGTTCCATGTCCATGGTTTCTGGGGGGGGTTATCTCTCCATGCATTGATTCCATTGTCCATTTTGACTGTAGGGGGTCTCCATGAAGTGAAAAATGACCAAAATAAGTTGAGTTAAAGGGGTCTCTCTCCATGGAGTGTTCCATTTCCATACTGACTGTAGGGGGGTCTCCATGGAGTGTTCCATTTCCATACTGACTGTATGGGGGTCTCTCTCCATGGAGTGTTCCATGTCCATACTGACTGTAGGGGGCATCTCTCCATGGAGTGTTCTATTTTCATACTGACTGTATGGGGGTCTCCATGGAGTGTTCCATTTCCATACTGACTGTAGGGGGTTTCTCTCCATGGAGTGTTCCATTTCCATACTGACTGTAGGGGGTATCTCTCCATGGAGTGTTCCATTTCCATACTGACTGTAGGGGGCATCTCTCCATGGAGTGTTCCATTTCCATACTGACTGTAGGGGGCATCTCTCCATGGTGTGTTCCATGTCCATACTGACTGTAGGGGGTCTCTCTCCATGGAGTGTTCCATTTCCATACTGACTGTAGGGGGTATCTCTCCATGGAGTGTTAGGTTGGCCTTGGTATTGGTAGAACAACTGCTGTAAAATGTGTGCAACACAACACTATCTTTTTAGTGCCTACAACTGTTGTCAGTTGGTTGTCATCAATATGGCCCGTCTCTCTCTCTCCCTCCAGGACTTTGAGGAGTACCCGGAACACAGGACTCATTTCTTCTACCTGCTGCAGGCGGTCAACTCCCATTGTTTCCCAGCATTCCTGGCCATCCCTCCGGCCCAGTTCAAACTGGTGCTGGACTCCATCATCTGGGCCTTCAAACACACCATGAGGAACGTGGCCGACACAGGTGAGGCTTGAACACACACACACACACAAGTGCTTTCCTTTACGAATGACAGCACATGAATAAAATCATCCACATGTATTGATCACATCTTTACAAATCTTTTTTTTAAAGCAGTATCCAAATCCATAGGATGTAGTGATTATAGTAACCATATCCAGTGACTTTAAACGTTGCACCGTCATAGGATGCCACCTTTCCAACAAGTCAGTTTGCAAGATATCTGCCCTGCTAGAACTGCCCCGGTCAACTGTAAGTGCTGTTATAGTGAAGTGGAAAAGTTTAGGAGCAACAACGGCTCAGCCGCAAAGTGGTAGGCCACACAACACTCACTACCAAGTTCCAGATTCCGCCTGGAAGCAACATCAGCAGAATAACTTTTCGGGAGCTTCATGAAATGGGTTTCCATGGCGTAGCAGTGGCTCAATGCCAAGTGTCGGCTGGAGAGGTGTAAAGCCACCATTGGACTCTGGAGCAGTGGAAGCACGTTCTCTGGAGTGATGAATCATGGTTCACCATTTGGCAGTCCGACGGACGAATCTGGGTTTGGCGAATGCCAGGAGAACTCTACCTACCCCAATGCATAGTGCTAACTGTAAAGTTTGGTGGAGGAGGAATAATGGTCTGGGGCTGTTTTTCATGGTTCGAGCCCCTTAGTTCCAGAGAAGGGAAATCTTAACCCCACAGCATACAATGACATTCTAGACGATTCTGTGCTTCCAACTTTGTGGCAACAGTTTGGGGAAGGACATTCCCTGTTTCAACATGACAATGCCCCTGTGCACAAAGTGAGGTCCATACAGAAATGGTTTGTCGAGATTGGTGTGGAAAGACTTGACTGGCCTGCACAGAGCCCTGACCTCAACCCCATCAAACACCTTTGGGATGAATTGAAACGCTGACTGTGAGCCAGGCCTAATCGCCCAACATCAGTGCCCGACCTCACTCATGCTCGGATTGACTGACCTTCATGTCTTAAAGTAACGATGGACTGTCGTTACTCTTTGCTTATTTTGGGGGTGGCAGGTAGCCTAGTGGTGAGTATCCGAAAGGTTGATGAATTGAATCCCCGAGCTGACGGTAAAAATCTGTCGTTCTGCCCCTGAACAAGGCAGTTAACCCACTGTTCCTAGGCTGTCATTGTAAATAAGAATTTGTTCTTAACTGACTTGCCTAGTTAAATATAGGTAAAATAAAATTTGAGCTATTCTTGCCATAATATGGACTTGGTCTATTACCAAATAGGGTTATATTCTGTATACCGCCCTACCTTGTCACAACACATTGGCTCAAACACATTAAGAAGGAAAGAAAGTCCACAAATAAACTTTTAACAAGGCACACCTATTCATTTAAATGCATTCCAGATGACCACCTCATGAAGCTGGTTGAGAGAATGCCAAGTGTGCAAATCTGTCATCAAGGCAAAGGGTGTCTACTATAAAGAATCTAAAAATATTTTTTTATTTGTTTTAACATGTTTTTGGTTACTACATGATTCCATAAGTGTATTTCATAGTTTTGATGTCTTCACTATTATTTTACAATGTAGAAAATAGTAAAAATAAAGAAAAACCTTTGAATGAGTAGGATACATTGGACAGTTAATGTTTTTGCTTTGTTATTATGGGGTATTGTGATGTCATTATGGGGTATGGTCATTATGGGGTATTGTGATGTCATTATGGGGTATTGTGAGGTCATTATGGGGTATTGTGATGCCATTATGGGGTATTGTGTGTCGATTGAGGAAAAACAAAACAATAATCAGTTTTAGAACAAGGCTGTAGCGTAAGAAAATGTAGAAAAAGTCAAGGGGTCTGAACTTTTCGAATGCCCTGTATGTGATACATATTGTGTATGTTCCTGTGGCAGCTCTTCAGATCCTATTTTTTATTTTTTTATTTTATTTTACCTTTATTTAACTAGGCAAGTCAGTTAAGAACAAATTCTTATTTTCAGTGACGGCCTAGGAACAGTGGGTTAACTGCCTGTTCAGGGGCAGAACGACAGATTTGTACCTTGTCAGCTCGGGGGTTTGAACTTGCAACCTTTCGGTTACTAGTCCAACGCTCTAACCACTAGGCTACCCTGCCGCCGCGGCGTGGCAGGTCCTCAGATCCTGTATATATATATATATATGATATATATTGTGTATGTTCCTGTGGCAGGCCTTCAGATCCTCTACACTCTACTGCAGAACGTGACTCAGGAAGAGGCTGCAGCACAGAGCTTCTACCAGACATACTTCTGTGACATCCTCCAACACATCTTCTCTGTGGTCACTGACACATCACACACTGCTGGTGAGTACAGTACACACACGGATGCAATGCACACACACACTGACGATGAGCGAGCACGCACACACACACACACACTCTCTGTTGGTGAGTACAGTACACACACGGATGCAATGCACACACACATTGACGATATGCACACACGCTCACGCACACACACACTCTCTGCCGGTGAGTACTGAATACAAACACACACCCCAGCTAGCACATTTGGTTCCTTGGAAGTTGTGGGAACTGTGTGTGTTGTTTCCCATTTTGGTTCTGAGAACGAAACCGTACGTTTCCTGACTGGTAAACAAAACGTTTTTTTTTTTTGTTTTGTTTTTTTACTTTCTGAGAACGGAAGTGAACATTTTTCCTGTTCTGGTAATGGACATTTTTAGTTTGCTGGGAGGTTCTGAGATCGTTTTACTCTGGTTCCTTGAAAGTTTTCCTAGAAGGTTTTATTAATTCTCTAAGAATGGTAATTATAGGTTATTTTGAGGTTTTAAAAAAGAAAAATCCTTAACTTCTTGCGTCGAGCAATCCCGTATCCGGGAGCGTAATCATAGCCTCAAGCTCATTAGCATAACGCAACGTTAACTATTCATGAAAATTGCAAATGAAATGAAAGAAATATATTCACTCACAAGCTTAGCCTTTTGTTAACAACACTGTCATCTTAGATTTTCAAAATATGCTTTTCAACCATAGCTACACAAGCATTTGTGTATGAGTATTGATAGCTAGCATAGCATTAGCCTAGCATTCAGCAGGCAACATTTTCACAAAAACAAGAAAAGCATTCAAATAAAATCATTTACCTTTGAAGAACTTCAGATGTTTTCAATGAGGAGACTCTCAGTTAGATAGCAAATGTTCAGTTTTTCCCAAAAAATTATTTGTGTAGAAGAAATCGCTCCGTTTTGTTCATCACGTTTGGCTAAGAAAAAAACACGAAAATTCAGTCATTACAACGCCAAACTTTTTTCCAAATTAACTCCATAATATCGACAGAAACATTGCAAACGTTGTTTAGAATCAATCCTCAAGGTGTTTTTCACATATCTATTCGATGACGAATCATTCGTGGCAGTTGGCTTTCTCCACTGAAGTAAATGGTAAAATGCACGCAGCTGGAGATTACACAATAATTTCAACGGAGGACACCAAGCGGGCACCTGGTAAATGTAGTCTCTTATGGTCAATCTTCCAATGATATGCCTACAAATACGTCACAATGCTGCAGACACCCTGGGGAAACAACAGAAAGTGTAGGCTCATTCCTGGCGCATTCACAGCCATATAAGGAGACATTGGAACACAGCGCCTTCAAAATCTGGGCCATTTCCTGTTTGAAATTTCATCTTGGTTTCGCCTGTAGCATCCGTTCTGTGGCACTCACAGATAATATCTTTGCAGTTTTGGAAACTTCAGTGTTTTCTTTCCAAAGCTGTCAATTATATGCATAGTCGAGCATCTTTTCGTGACAAAATATCTTGTTTAAAACAAGAATGTTTTTTTATCCAAAAATTAAAAGAGCGCCCCCTATATCGAAGAAGTTAAAACTTCCACTGAATGTTTCAGTGAGACTTGTAAAAACACTGCCAGGTTATTTTGGGTTATTTTTTTTAACTCCACGCACTGATAGAATACATGGAAATGAATTTCCTTAGGCATTAATCATGAGAACACATAGTGATGGGGGGGAAATGTACAGAGTTACATATTGGGATATTATCTTTGATGTTTTGGTTTGATAATATTATGTTGGTGCTAGTTGGCTGTACTTTGACCAAAACCATATGGCGAGATATATGTTTGGAACATCAAGTTGCAATAAAATCACAGTATCAAATAGATATAATATCAGCACTTAAGTATTGTGATATCGTACCGTGAGGTCTCTGGCAATTCTCAGCCCTACAAGAACATTTCTGTTTTATTGTGACACGGCATCAGTGGGATTCAAGCCTATAATCTTCTATTCTCTAGCCATTGAATTAGTCCACTGCACCACCAGGATGCAGCAAGCATGCCATGTTTTTAACTCATACAAAGCTGTTCCTTTTAGTCTATTCAAACAGACCCCATTTCAAAGGAGACAAGAACTCATTAAGATCAGCTGTGGCCAATCAGTGGGCGCGGCTAACACCTGAACACACTTAACAAGATGGAGGATAGACGGTTTTGTTGATGCTGAGAACGGAATGTATATGTTTTTAAATAACATTCTTAGAACGTTACTAAAGTTTACAGAATGTTTTCTTCACGTTCTGAGAATGTATGTTTTCTCCAATTACATTCTTAGAACAGAATGTTTTCTTCGTTCTGAGAATGTATGTTTTCTCCAATTACATTCTTAGAACCTTCTCTGAACGTTACTAATGTTTCCTTGTGTTTTTTTTATGGAAAGTGTCCTTAACGTTCTTGGAACAAATTGAGAACATGATTTTAAATAGAACCACGCGGAAACCTGTAGGAAATGTTATGCTGAATTACTGAAATTCCCACAGAATAACTTTGTTTCTTAATGTTCTCTGAACTATTTGAGAACATTTCCAATGTCAAACCAGTTGGAGAACGTTCCTAGAACATTACCGAAATTGTAGCCATGTAAATGTAATCATGTTTGAACTTTTAGGAAAAGTTTTTGTTAAAGTAATGATATACAAAGCAAATAGCGTTGTTTTTTTTGTCAAGTTAAATGTGCTGAGAATGTTCCAAAGCCATGCAACTATCCTGCACCATTCCCAGGATGTTGTGGGAAGGTTGTATGAATAACCACGCTCTAAGAAATCTATGGTTCTCAGAACGTTATGTGCTTGCTGGGACACACGCACAAACGTCTCTTGTTCTGTTTTACCATTTGTATAAATCCATATCACCTAACTGCATGTCTGGTTGTGTGTGTCTCTCTGCCTCTCCCCCAGGCCTGACGATGCATGCCTCCATCCTGACCTACATGTTTAACCTGGTGGAGGAAGGGAAGATCAACACCCAGCTCAACCCCTCCAACCCCGGCAACAACCAGGTCTTCATACAGGAGTACGTGGCCAACCTGCTCAAAACTGCTTTCCCACACCTACAGGAGTAAGTACCTTTATGAAGTAAATAAAAGACATCATTATTTACATAGCATTATTACAGGGAAGCAGGAAAATGATGCTACCCTCTGCCTATTGGCTACTTATCTTATTCAATCCTGTCTCAAAATACAACACTGCCCCTTTAAGACAAAAAAAAAGCTCTTTACTTGACTTGCTTTTCAGAGATGTTTAGAAATGTACATGTTTTGTGCTCTTTTAGGAAACAATCACCACCCTATTGTTAACTAATAATGATCTATAACTGGGCTAATAACTAACTAACAATCCCCCCCTATTGCTGACTAATAATGATCTATAACTGGACTAAGAACTCACTAACTAGTAATCACTCCCCTATTGTTAACAACTAATGATCTATAACTGGACTAATAACTCACTAACTAACAATCACTCCCCTATTGTTGACTACTAATGATCTATAACTGGGCTAATAACTCACTAACTAGCAAAGGATATGAACAAAATGTGCACAAGTGGCAACATGCAGCTCTCGCTTTGATCTCAAAACAAGTGCATCTACTCATGACCGCTCATGCTGTAAACACAGTCCAGTTCAAAGTGAATGGCACAAATCCATATATGGACAAAAGCTGAAGAACGTAGGCTCATCCAGGTACTTTTGGCAGGTGCTGGAGTTGTAGATGAACTCATGGAAAACAGAAAGGAAATGCTGCACAGATCCATATATGGCAATGGTCTATTTGCATATATGCCTACTGCAGCTGTGATTGGTTATGGTACACCGGTCTGTGTAGAGTACGGGCCTGAGTCGTGCCTGTTAATGCAATAGAATCCTACTCCGATGCGTTCTGCCTTCGAGAAAATATCTTGCATAATTCGTTTTGCGTACTAAGTCTTGCATAGTTAGTTTAGTTTTGGTATGTTGAATTGAATGTGGTTAATATTGCGTTGATTCAATCACAATTCCCACAGTAAAGGGAAACGTTGATAGTTTTAACTAAAGGGGAAAACTCTATAATGTTGAGTGAAGTTTAATCTCACGCATCTCTGCTCGGGCTGATATTTCTTCTGTGCAGCAGTCTCCCGGGGGAGAGAGACAGTCTCCCGCAAACGCACGCACCTTAGAGGGAACATTGCTTACTGCTATTAGCCCATAAAACACATTGAATTAACAGATTCACTACATAGAACAGATAGTCCTTACTGCTATTAGCCCATAGAAACGCATTGAATAACAGATAGTCCTTACTGCTATTAGCCCATAGAAACACATTGAATAACAGATAGTCCTTACTGCTATTAGCCCATAGAAACACATAATAACAGATAGTCCTTACTGCTATTAGCCCAAGAAACACATTGAATAACAGATAGTCCTTACTGCTATTAGCCCATAGAAAACATTGAATAACAGATAGTCCTTACTGCTATTAGCCCATAGAAACGCATTGAATAACAGATAGTCCTTACTGCTATTAGCCCATAGAAACACATTGAATAACAGATAGTCCTTACTGCTATTAGCCCATAGAAACACATAGTCCTTACTGCTATGAGCCCAAAGAAACACATTGAATAACAGATAGTCCTTACTGCTATTAGCCCATAGAAACACATTGAATAACAGATAGTCCTTACTGCTATTAGCCCATAGAAACACATTGAATAACAGATAGTCCTTACTGCTATTAGCCCATAGAAACACATTGAATAACAGATAGTCCTTACTGCTATTAGCCCATAGAAACACATTGAATAACAGATAGTCCTTACTGCTATTAGCCAATAGAAACACATTGAACAACAGATAGTCCTTACTGCTATTAGCCCATAGAAACACATTGAATAACAGATAGTCCTTACTGCTATTAGCCAATAGAAACACATTGAATAACAGATAGTCCTTACTGCTATTAGCCCATAGAAACACATAGAACAACAGATAGTCCTTACTGCTATTAGCCCATAGAAACACATTGAATAACAGATAGTCCTTACTGCTATTAGCCCATAGAAACACATTGAATAACAGATAGTCCTTACTGCTATTAGCCCATAGAAACACATTGAATAACAGATAGTCCTTACTGCTATTAGCCCATAGAAACACATTGAATAACAGATAGTCCTTACTGCTATTAGCCCATAGAAACACATTGAATAACAGATAGTCCTTACTGCTATTAGCCCATAGAAACACATTGAATAACAGATAGTCCTTACTGCTATTAGCCCATAGAAACACATTGAATAACAGATAGTCCTTACTGCTATTAGCCCATAGAAACACATAGAACAACAGATAGTCCTTACTGCTATTAGCCCATAGAAACACATTGAATAACAGATAGTCCTTACTGCTATTAGCCCATAGAAACACATTGAATAACAGATAGTCCTTACTGCTATTAGCCCATAGAAACACATTGAATAACAGATAGTCCTTACTGCTATTAGCCCATAGAAACACATTGAATAACAGATAGTCCTTACTGCTATTAGCCCATAGAAACACATTGAATAACAGATAGTCCTTACTGCTATTAGCCCATAGAAACACATTGAATAACAGATAGTCCTTACTGCTATTAGCCCATAGAAACACATTGAATAACAGATAGTCCTTACTGCTATTAGCCCATAGAAACACATAGAACAACAGATAGTCCTTACTGCTATTAGCCCATAGAAACACATTGAATAACAGATAGTCCTTACTGCTATTAGCCCATAGAAACACATTGAATAACAGATAGTCCTTACTGCTATTAGCCAATCGAAACACATAGAACAACAGATAGTCCTTACTGCTATTAGCCCATAGAAACACATTGAATAACAGATAGTCCTTACTGCTATTAGCCCATAGAAACACATTGAATAACAGATAGTCCTTACTGCTATTAGCCCATAGAAACACATAGAACAACAGATAGTCCTTACTGCTATTAGCCCATAGAAACACATTGAATAACAGATAGTCCTTACTGCTATTAGCCCATAGAAACACATTGAATAACAGATAGTCCTTACTGCTATTAGCCCATAGAAACACATTGAATAACAGATAGTCCTTACTGCTATTAGCCCATAGAAACACATTGAATAACAGATAGTCCTTACTGCTATTAGCCCATAGAAACACATTGAATAACAGATAGTCCTTACTGCTATTAGCCAATCGAAACACATAGAACAACAGATAGTCCTTACTGCTATTAGCCCATAGAAACACATTGAATAACAGATAGTCCTTACTGCTATTAGCCCATAGAAACACATTGAATAACAGATAGTCCTTACTGCTATTAGCCCATAGAAACACATTGAATAACAGATAGTCCTTACTGCTATTAGCCCATAGAAACACATTGAATAACAGATAGTCCTTACTGCTATTAGCCCATAGAAACACATTGAATAACAGATAGTCCATACTGCTATTAGCCCATACTGCTATTAGCCCATAGAAACACATTGAACAACAGATAGTCCATACTGCTATTAGCCCATAGAAACACATAGAACAACAGATAGTCCTTACTGCTATTAGCCCATAGAAACACATTGAATAACAGATAGTCCTTACTGTTATTAGCCCTTAGAAACACATTGAATAACAGATAGTCCTTACTGCTATTAGCCCATAGAAACACATTGAATAACAGATAGTCCTTACTGCTATTAGCCCATAGAAACACATTGAATAACAGATAGTCCTTACTGCTATTAGCCCATAGAAACACATTGAATAACAGATAGTCCTTACTGCTATTAGCCCATAGAAACACATTGAATAACAGATAGTCCTTACTGCTATTAGCCCATAGAAACACATAGAACAACAGATAGTCCTTACTGCTATTAGCCCATAGAAACACATAGAACAACAGATAGTCCTTACTGCTATTAGCCAATAGAAACACATAGAACAACAGATAGTCCTTACTGCTATTAGCCCATAGAAACACATAGAACAACAGATAGTCCTTACTGCTATTAGCCCATAGAAACACATAGAACAACAGATAGTCCTTACTGCTATTAGCCAATAGAAACACATAGAACAACAGATAGTCCTTACTGCTATTAACCCATAGAAACACATTGAATAACAGATAGTCCTTACTGCTATTAGCCCATAGAAACACATTGAATAACAGATAGTCCTTACTGCTATTAGCCCATAGAAACACATTGAATAACAGATAGTCCTTACTGCTATTAGTCAATAGAAACACATTGAA
>NW_027013609.1:233869-273221 GCF_036934945.1 Oncorhynchus masou masou | reverse complement strand
GTGGACTCATATCATGACACTTGTCGTTATGATTGTTCATTCGATTAGCGCAAAAGGACTTCAGCACCGCTTGTTTAAATCTTTATTAGTTGAGTTTGATGTCGCATACGGTGACCTGATTCTCCACACTTACGTATAAGGTGGTTGAGTCGCGGGAAAGTACTGCAGCGATTGGTTGACTTGCTGCCCGAGATCAAATCATTTCTGGAGTCACGAAGTGAGGAGCGTGAGGGACTGTCTGATGATGGACAAAACAGCAAATCTGAATCAGCTTCAGCATCCCCAACCCGGAGGAAGTGTCGCAAAACATCGGAAAACAAAGATGCTTTTCTCCTGCAAGAATTCTGTTCCCCACCTGGAGAAACCGTCATCTGAATTCAACAGGTGTTTTCAGGAGTTAAATGACACAGGGGAGGTTGTTATATTTATTGTAAACCTTTTCCTCCCCGTTCAGATTGAGGAGGATGTCTGACACATTCCAGATAGTATTTGTTTTACCTGTCGGAGTTGACATGGAGATCATTGAATTGCAAAATGGCATCAAGTTGAAAGCAAGATCAAGAGACGGTCTTGTAAACACTGAAAAGTTTCCCCTCCTTTTCACCCTGCACACTTCAGGTGAAGGTCTCCTTTTCACCCTGCACACTTCAGGTGAAGGTCTCCTTTTCACCCTGCACACTTCAGGTGAAGGTCTCCTTTTCACCCTGCACACTTCAGGTGAAGGTCTCCTTTTCACCCTGCACACTTCAGGTGAAGGTCTCCTTTTCACCCTGCACACTTCAGGTGAAGGTCTCCTTTTCACCCTGCACACTTCAGGTGAAGGTCTCCTTTAAGTCCTGCACACTTCAGGTGAAGGTCTCCTTTAAGTCCTGCACACTTCAGGTGCAGGTCTCCTTTAAGTCCTGCACACTTCAGGTGCAGGTCTCCTTTAAGTCCTGCACACTTCAGGTGAAGGTCTACTTTGGATCAACTGTGTCTCTGTGAAATGGCCTTTTCACACACGACAAGAGTCAAGTCAAAGAACAGGTCTTTTCAATCTGATCTCACAGACCGTCAGACCTCCTGATGGTGTGTGATCACAGCCGTTACATTGAATGTGTGTGTGTGGCGGGGGGGGGATCTCATCCACAGCCGTCACATTGAATGTGTGTGTGTGTGTGTGTGTGTGTGTGGGGGATCTCATCCACAGCCGTCACATTGAGTGTGTGTGTATTAGGAGAGGGGACTCACTCACTATAATTACCCTACTCACTATAGTTACCCTACTCACTATAGTTACCCTACTCACTATAGTTACCCTACTCACTATAGTTACCCTACTCACTATAATTACCCTACCCACTATAATTGCCCTACCCACTATAGTTACCCTACTCACTATAATTACCCTACTCACTATAGTTACCCTACTCACTATAGTTACCCTACTCACTATAATTACCCTACTCACTATAGTTGCCCTACCCACTATAGTTACCCTACTCACTATAATTACCCTACTCACTATAATTACCCTACTCACTATAGTTGCCCTACTCACTATAATTACCCTACTCACTATAATTACCCTACCCACTATAGTTACCCTACCCACTATAGTTACCCTACTCACTATAATTACCCTACCCACTATAGTTACCCCACTCACTATAGTTACCCTACTGACTATAGTTACCCTACTCACTATAGTTACCCTACTCACTATAGTTACCCTACTCACTATAATTACCCTACTCACTATAATTACCCTACTCACTATAATTACCCTACTCACTATAGTTACCCTACCCACTGTAATTACCCTACCCACTGTAATTACCCTACTCACTATAATTACCCTACTCACTATATTTACCCTACTCACTATAGTTGCCCTACTCACTATAGTTGCCCTACTCACTATAGTTACCCTACTCACTAAAATTGCCCTACTCACTATAGTTGCCCTACTCACTATAGTTGCCCTACTCACTATAGTTGCCCTACTCACTATAATTACCCTACCCACTATAATTACCCTACTCACTATAGTTACCCTACTCACTATAGTTACCCTACTCACTATAGTTACCCTACTCACTGTAGTTACTCAATATAATTACCCTACTCACTATAATTACCCTACTCACTATAATTACCCTACCCACTATAATTACCCTACTCACTATAATACCCTACTCACTATAATTACCCTACCCACTATAATTACCCTACTCACTATAGTTACCCTACTCACTATAATTACCCTACTCACTATAATTACCCTAATCACTGTAGTTACTCAATATAATTACCCTACTCACTATAATTACCCTACCCACTATAATTACCCTACCCACTATAATTACCCTACCCACTATAATTACCCTACCCACTATAATTACCCTACTCACTATAGTTACCCTACTCACTATAATTACCCTACTCACTGTAGTTACTCAATATAATTACCCTACTCACTATAATACCCTACTCACTATAGTTACCCTACTCACTATAATTACCCTACTCACTATAATTACTCACTATAATTACCCTACCCACTATAATTACCCTACTCACTATAATTACCCTACCCACTATAATTACCCTACTCACTATAGTTACCCTACTCACTATAGTTACCCTACTCACTATAATTACCCTACTCACTATAGTTGTGCTACTGAATATATTTATGACACTGACTTGGCCCATACTACTGCCTGCATCTTACTACTGCTAGTGGGCTGTACACAGTACGTTTTGACAAATAAGGAAATGTAGTTTATTGAACTGTAGCTCCAGCAATATGCCATGTTGTGCCTTTACTGTAAAGGCCACAGTGTTTATTTTGTTTCATGTCCTGTTGTTAAACCGACGCACAACAAAAGTGTAATGATGTGTTTTCTCTACAACTTCTGCAACTTTCTCCTCCTGCTGACTGGTGTTCTCAGCTACCACCTGCTGGTGTGTCCCTGTAATGTTTATCAGGGTAACCGTTATAATCTACTGGGGTGGCCCTGTAATGTTTATCAGGGTAACAGTTATAATCTACTGGGTTGGCCCTGTAATGTTTATCAGGGTAACAGTTATAATCTACTGGTGTGGCCCTGTAATGTTTATCAGGGTAACAGTTATAATCTACTGGGGTGGCCCTGTAATGTTTATCAGGGTAACAGTTATAATCTACTGGGGTGGCCCTGTAATGTTTATCAGGGTAACAGTTATAATCTACTGGTGTGGCCCTGTAATGTTTATCAGGGAACAGTTATAATCTACTGGGGTGGCCCTGTAATGTTTATCAGGGTAACAGTTATAATCTACTGGGGTGGCCCTGTAATGTTTATCAGGGTAACAGTTATAATCTACTGGTGTGGCCCTGTAATGTTTATCAGGGTAACAGTTATAATCTACTGGGGTGGCCCTGTAATGTTTATCAGGGTAACAGTTATAATCTACTGGGGTGGCCCTGTAATGTTTATCAGGGTAACAGTTATAATATACTGGGGTGGCCCTGTAATGTTTATCAGGGTAACAGTTATAATCTACTGGGGTGGCCCTGTAATGTTTATCATCTAGAATGTCATTGTAGGCTGTAGTGTTAAGATTTCCCTTCACTGGACCTAAGGGGCATAGCCCAAACTATGAAAAACAGCCTCAGACCATTATTCCTCCTCCGCCAAACTTTACAGTTGGCACTCGGTAGCGTTCTCCTGGCATCCGCGGAACCCAGATTCGTCTGTCGGACTGTCAGATGGTGAAGCTTTTTCACTTGTTCAGTGAGCTTTACACCACCCCAGCTGCCGCTTGGCTTTGCGCATAGTGATCTTAGGCTGGTGTGCGGCTGCTCGGCCGCACACAATTGTTGAACAATTTGCGCTGACGTTACTTCCAGAGGCAGTTTGTAGTGAGCGTTGCAACCGAGGACAGACGGTTTTTACACGCATCACTACTCGACTGTCCCGTTCTGTGAGCCGTTGTTGCTCCTAGATGTTTCCACTTCACAATAACAGCACTTAGTTGACCAGGGCAGAAATTTGACAAACTGACATGTTGGAAAGGTGGCATCCTATGACGGTGCCTTGCTGAAAGTCACTGAGCTCTTCAGTAAGGCCATTCTACTGCCAATGTTTGTCTATGGAGATTGCATGGTTGTGTGCTCAATTTCATACACCTGTCAGTAGCGGGGTATGGCTGAAATAGCTAAATCCACTAATTTGAAGGGGTGTCCTCATACTTTGGTACAGTTAAAGTCGGAAGTTTACATACACTTAGGTTGGAGTCATTAACTAGTTTTTCAACCACTCCACAAATCTCTTGTTAACAAACTATAGCGAATTTGTCCAATAGAAAGTCTTGTTTTCGCTGCAAAACATTTTCTGCTTTACAACGGTTTGGACCAATGATTCCCCCCCCCCCCCCCACCGACTAAGTAACCAATCCGGTCCTCATACCATCATAGTCATCTAATCATCCCCAGCTTCCAATTGGCTCGTTCATCCCCTCTCCCCTGTAACTCTTCTCCAGGTCGTTTCTGTAAAAGACCATGTGTTCTCATCAACGTAGCTGGTCAAATGAGGGTTAATGATAATGCCACTGTACAGACTAGTAGGTGGTCTGTGTAGCTTGTTTTAAAGCAGCCAGTGTCAGTGCAGTGCAGCAGCTGGCTACATTACACAGTAACAGTATGCATGACGGCAAGCAGCAGACACCTATCAATGCTCTGCTTGCTCACTAGGTTCCACTGAAGCAGATATGTGGATCAGCCAATGCCCAGCTGTTGGTTCAGTAGATTCTAGAGTCACACCTTGTGAAGCAGCACTGTGTTCTGGGTCACTGATTATCTTGTTACCTGCTCTGTAAGGAAGTGTTGTGTACAAACCTGGCGCCCTGTACGCTCTGGTGGAGGCTGACTGATCTGATCCTGTTGTTTCTGCCGGTCTCTGATCTGATCCTGTTGTTTCTGCCGGTCTCTGATCTGATCCTGTTGTTTCTGCCGGTCTCTGATCTGATCCTGTTGTTTCTACTGGTCTCTGATCTGATCCTGTTGTTTCTGCTGGTCTCTGATCTGATCCTGTTGTTTCTGCTGGTCTCTGATCTGATCCTGTTGTTTCTGCTGGTCTCTGATCTGATCCTGTTGTTTCTGCTGGTCTCTGATCTGATCCTGTTGTTTCTGCCGGTCTCTGATCCTGTTGTTTCTGCCGGTCTCTGATCCTGTTGTTTCTGCCGGTCTCTGATCCTGTTGTTTCTGCCGGTCTCTGATCTGATCCTGTTGTTTCTGCCGGTCTCTGATCTGATCCTGTTGTTTCTGCCGGTCTCTGATCTGATCCTGTTGTTTCTACTGGTCTCTGCTCTGATCCTGTTGTTTCTGCTGGTCTCTGATCTGATCCTGTTGTTTCTGCCGGTCTCTGATCTGATCCTGTTGTTTCTGCCGGTCTCTGATCTGATCCTGTTGTTTCTGCTGGTCTCTGATCTGATCCTGTTGTTTCTGCCGGTCTCTGATCTGATCCTGTTGTTTCTGCTGGTCTCTGATCTGATCCTGTTGTTTCTGCCGGTCTCTGATCTGATCCTGTTGTTTCTGCCGGTCTCTGATCTGATCCTGTTGTTTCTGCTGGTCTCTGATCTGATCCTGTTGTTTCTACTGGTCTCTGATCTGATCCTGTTGTTTCTGCTGGTCTCTGATCTGATCCTGTTGTTTCTGCCGGTCTCTGATCTGATCCTGTTGTTTCTGCTGGTCTCTGATCTGATCCTGTTGTTTCTGCCGGTCTCTGATCTGATCCTGTTGTTTCTGCCGGTCTCTGATCTGATCCTGTTGTTTCTGCCGGTCTCTGATCTGATCCTGTTGTTTCTGCCGGTCTCTGATCTGATCCTGTTGTTTCTGCCGGTCTCTGATCTGATCCTGTTGTTTCTGCCGGTCTCTGATCTGATCCTGTTGTTTCTGCCGGTCTCTGATCTGATCCTGTTGTTTCTGCTGGTCTCTGATCTGATCCTGTTGTTTCTGCTGGTCTCTGATCTGATCCTGTTGTTTCTGCCGGTCTCTGATCTGATCCTGTTGTTTCTGCCGGTCTCTGATCTGATCCTGTTGTTTCTGCCGGTCTCTGATCTGATCCTGTTGTTTCTACTGGTCTCTGATCTGATCCTGTTGTTTCTACTGGTCTCTGATCTGATCCTGTTGTTTCTGCTGGTCTCTGATCTGATCCTGTTGTTTCTGCTGGTCTCTGATCTGATCCTGTTGTTTCTGCTGGTCTCTGATCTGATCCTGTTGTTTCTGCTGGTCTCTGATCTGATCCTGTTGTTTCTACTGGTCTCTGATCTGATCCTGTTGTTTCTGCCGGTCTCTGATCTGATCCTGTTGTTTCTGCTGGTCTCTGATCTGATCCTGTTGTTTCTACTGGTCTCTGATCTGATCCTGTTGTTTCTGCTGGTCTCTGATCTGATCCTGTTGTTTCTGCCGGTCTCTGATCTGATCCTGTTGTTTCTGCTGGTCTCTGATCTGATCCTGTTGTTTCTGCTGGTCTCTGATCTGATCTTGTTGTTTCTGCTTGTCTCTGCAGGTATTAAAAAGTATGTTGTTGGACTTATTATCAAGACGTCGTCGGACGCTACAATGGTCGAGGTGAGGGCTGAGACATGTCATGTTAATGAGTGTAAACTCCCCTGTCAGGTGGAGCTGGTTGTTACCGGGATGATAACAGCATGTTGACACCGCTCTCATTTATCTTTTCAGAAAGAGAAAGTGTACATTGGAAAGCTGAACATGATCCTTGTTCAGGTAAGGGAGTGAGTGAGGGAGACAGTGAGTGAGTGAGACAGTGAGTGAGTGAGACAGTGAGTGAGTGAGACAGTGAGTGAGTGAGTGAGACAGTGAGTGAGTGAGTGAGTGAGTGAGTGAGTGAGTGAGTGAGTGAGTGAGACAGTGAGTGAGTGAGTGAGTGAGTGAGTGAGACAGTGAGTGAGTGAGTGAGACGAGTGAGTGAGTGAGACAGTGACTGAGTGAGTGAGACAGTGACTGAGTGAGTGAGACAGTGACTGAGTGAGTGAGACAGTGACTGAGTGAGTGAGACAGTGAGTGAGTGAGTGAGTGAGACAGTGAGTGAGTGAGTGAGTGAGACAGTGAGTGAGACAGTGAGTGAGTGAGACAGTGAGTGAGTGAGACAGTGAGTGAGACAGTGACTGAGTGAGTGAGACAGTGACTGAGTGAGTGAGTGAGACGAGTGAGTGAGTGAGACAGTGAGTGAGTGAGACAGTGAGTGAGTGAGACAGTGAGACAGTGAGTGAGTGAGACAGTGAGACAGTGAGTGAGACAGTGAGACAGTGACTGAGTGAGTGAGTGAGACAGTGAGTGAGTGAGAGAGTGAGTGAGTGAGACAGTGAGTGAGTGAGTGAGACAGTGAGTGAGTGAGTGAGTGAGACAGTGAGTGAGTGAGTGAGTGAGTGAGACGAGTGAGTGAGACAGTGAGTGAGTGAGTGAGACAGTGACTGAGTGAGTGAGACAGTGACTGAGTGAGTGAGACAGTGACTGAGTGAGTGAGACAGTGACTGAGTGAGACAGTGAGTGAGTGAGTGAGACAGTGAGTGAGTGAGTGAGACAGTGAGTGAGTGAGTGAGACAGTGAGTGAGTGAGTGAGACAGTGAGTGAGTGAGTGAGACAGTGAGTGAGTGAGTGAGACAGTGAGTGAGTGAGACAGTGAGTGAGTGAGACAGTGACTGAGTGAGTGAGACAGTGACTGAGTGAGTGAGACAGTGACTGAGACAGTGACTGAGTGAGTGAGAGAGACAGTGAGTGAGAGAGACAGTGAGTGAGAGAGACAGTGAGTGAGAGAGAGAGTGAGTGAGCGAGACAGAGAGTGAGTGAGCGAGACAGTGAGTGAGTGAGCGAGACAGTGAGTGAGTGAGCGAGACAGTGAGTGAGTGAGCGAGACAGTGAGTGAGTGAGCGAGACAGTGAGTGAGTGAGCGAGACAGTGAGTGAGTGAGCGAGACAGTGAGTGAGTGAGCGAGACAGTGAGTGAGTGAGCGAGCGAGACAGTGAGTGAGTGAGCGAGTGAGACAGTGAGTGAGTGAGTGAGACAGTGAGTGAGTGAGACAGTGAGTGAGTGAGTGAGTGAGTGAGTGAGTGAGACAGTGAGTGAGTGAGTGAGTGAGTGAGACAGTGAGTGAGTGAGTGAGACAGTGACTGAGTGAGTGAGACAGTGACTGAGTGAGTGAGACAGTGACTGAGTGAGTGAGACAGTGAGTGAGTGAGACAGTGAGTGAGTGAGTGAGTGAGACAGTGAGTGAGACAGTGAGTGAGTGAGTGAGTGAGACAGTGAGTGAGACAGTGAGTGAGTGAGACAGTGAGTGAGTGAGACAGTGAGTGAGTGAGTGAGTGAGACAGTGACTGAGTGAGTGAGACAGTGACTGAGTGAGTGAGTGAGACGAGTGAGTGAGTGAGACAGTGAGTGAGTGAGACAGTGAGTGAGTGAGACAGTGAGTGAGTGAGACAGTGAGACAGTGACTGAGTGAGTGAGACAGTGACTGAGTGAGTGAGACAGTGACTGAGTGAGTGAGTGAGACAGTGAGTGAGTGAGACAGTGAGTGAGTGAGTGAGACAGTGAGTGAGTGAGTGAGACAGTGAGTGAGTGAGTGAGTGAGTGAGTGAGTGAGACGAGTGAGTGAGTGAGACAGTGACTGAGTGAGTGAGACAGTGACTGAGTGAGTGAGACAGTGAGTGAGTGAGTGAGACAGTGAGTGAGTGAGTGAGACAGTGAGTGAGTGAGTGAGACAGTGAGTGAGTGAGTGAGACAGTGAGTGAGTGAGTGAGACAGTGAGTGAATGAGACAGTGAGTGAGTGAGACAGTGAGTGAGTGAGACAGTGAGTGAGTGAGTGAGTGAGACAGTGACTGAGTGAGTGAGACAGTGACTGAGTGAGTGAGACAGTGACTGAGACAGTGAGTGAGTGAGTGAGAGAGACAGTGAGTGAGAGAGACAGTGAGTGAGTGAGAGAGAGAGTGAGTGAGAGAGAGAGTGAGTGAGTGAGCGAGACAGTGAGTGAGCGAGACAGTGAGTGAGCGAGACAGTGAGTGAGTGAGCGAGACAGTGAGTGAGTGAGCGAGACAGTGAGTGAGTGAGCGAGACAGTGAGTGAGTGAGCGAGACAGTGAGTGAGTGAGCGAGACAGTGAGTGAGTGAGCGAGACAGTGAGTGAGTGAGCGAGACAGTGAGTGAGTGAGCGAGACAGTGAGTGAGTGAGCGAGACAGTGAGTGAGTGAGTGAGAGAGACAGTGAGTGAGAGAGACAGTGAGTGAGAGAGACAGTGAGTGAGAGAGAGAGTGAGTGAGCGAGACAGTGAGTGAGTGAGCGAGACAGTGAGTGAGTGAGCGAGACAGTGAGTGAGTGAGCGAGACAGTGAGTGAGTGAGCGAGACAGTGAGTGAGTGAGCGAGACAGTGAGTGAGTGAGCGAGACAGTGAGTGAGTGAGCGAGACAGTGAGTGAGTGAGCGAGACAGTGAGTGAGTGAGCGAGACAGTGAGTGAGTGAGCGAGACAGTGAGTGAGTGAGCGAGACAGTGAGTGAGCGAGACAGTGAGTGAGTGAGACAGTGAGTGAGAGAGACAGTGAGTGAGAGAGACAGTGAGTGAGAGAGACAGTGAGTGAGAGAGACAGTGAGTGAGTGAGAGAGTGAGTGAGTGAGACAGTGAGTGAGACAGTGAGTGAGTGAGACAGTGAGTGAGCGAGACAGTGAGTGAGCGAGACAGTGAGTGAGAGAGACAGTGAGTGAGTGAGAGAGTGAGTGAGTGAGAGAGAGAGAGAGTGAGTGAGAGAGACAATGAGTGAGACAGTGAGTGAGTGAGCGAGACAGTGAGTGAGTGAGCGAGACAGTGAGTGAGTGAGCGAGACAGTGAGTGAGTGAGCGAGACAGTGAGTGAGTGAGCGAGACAGTGAGTGAGTGAGCGAGACAGTGAGTGACTGAGCGAGACAGTGAGTGACTGAGCGAGACAGTGAGTGACTGAGCGAGACAGTGAGTGACTGAGCGAGACAGTGAGTGACTGAGCGAGACAGTGAGTGACTGAGCGAGACAGTGAGTGACTGAGCGAGACAGTGAGTGACTGAGCGAGACAGTGAGTGACTGAGCGAGACAGTGAGTGAGTGAGCGAGACAGTGAGTGAGTGAGCGAGACAGTGAGTGAGACAGTGAGTGAGTGAGTGAGACAGTGAGTGAGTGAGCGAGACAGTGAGTGAGTGAGCGAGCGAGACAGTGAGTGAGCGAGACAGTGAGTGAGTGAGAGAGAGAGAGAGTGAGTGAGAGAGACAGTGAGTGAGACAGTGAGTGAGTGAGTGAGACAGTGAGTGAGTGAGCGAGACAGTGAGTGAGTGAGCGAGACAGTGAGTGAGTGAGCGAGACAGTGAGTGAGTGAGCGAGACAGTGAGTGAGCGAGACAGTGAGTGACTGAGCGAGACAGTGAGTGACTGAGCGAGACAGTGAGTGACTGAGCGAGACAGTGAGTGACTGAGCGAGACAGTGAGTGACTGAGCGAGACAGTGAGTGAGTGAGCGAGACAGTGAGTGAGACAGTGAGTGAGTGAGACAGTGAGTGAGTGAGTGAGACAGTGAGTGAGTGAGTGAGACAGTGAGTGAGTGAGTGAGACAGTGAGTGAGACAGTGAGTGAGCGAGTGAGACAGTGAGTGAGCGAGTGAGACAGTGAGTGAGCGAGTGAGTGAGTGAGTGAGTGAGACAGTGACTGAGTGAGTGAGACAGTGACTGAGTGAGTGAGACAGTGACTGAGTGAGTGAGACAGTGAGTGAGTGAGACAGTGAGTGAGTGAGTGAGTGAGTGAGACAGTGAGTGAGTGAGTGAGTGAGTGAGACAGTGAGTGAGACAGTGAGTGAGTGAGACAGTGAGTGAGTGAGTGAGACAGTGAGTGAGTGAGTGAGTGAGACAGTGACTGAGTGAGTGAGACAGTGACTGAGTGAGTGAGTGAGACGAGTGAGTGAGTGAGACAGTGAGTGAGTGAGACAGTGAGTGAGTGAGACAGTGAGCGAGACAGTGAGTGAGTGAGCGAGACAGTGAGTGAGTGAGCGAGACAGTGAGTGAGTGAGCGAGACAGTGAGTGAGTGAGCGAGACAGTGAGTGAGTGAGTGAGACAGTGAGTGAGTGAGTGAGTGAGTGAGTGAGACAGTGAGTGAGTGAGTGAGTGAGTGAGTGAGACAGTGAGTGAGTGAGTGAGACGAGTGAGTGAGTGAGACAGTGACTGAGTGAGTGAGACAGTGACTGAGTGAGTGAGACAGTGACTGAGTGAGTGAGACAGTGAGTGAGTGAGTGAGTGAGTGAGACAGTGAGTGAGTGAGACAGTGAGTGAGTGAGTGAGTGAGACAGTGAGTGAGACAGTGAGTGAGTGAGACAGTGAGTGAGTGAGACAGTGAGTGAGTGAGTGAGTGAGACAGTGACTGAGTGAGTGAGACAGTGACTGAGTGAGTGAGTGAGACGAGTGAGTGAGTGAGACAGTGAGTGAGTGAGACAGTGAGTGAGTGAGACAGTGAGTGAGTGAGACAGTGAGTGAGTGAGACAGTGACTGAGTGAGTGAGACAGTGACTGAGTGAGACAGTGACTGAGTGAGACAGTGAGTGAGTGAGACAGTGAGTGAGTGAGTGAGACAGTGAGTGAGTGAGTGAGACAGTGAGTGAGTGAGTGAGACGAGTGAGTGAGTGAGACAGTGACTGAGTGAGTGAGACAGTGACTGAGTGAGTGAGACAGTGACTGAGTGAGTGAGACAGTGAGTGACTGAGTGAGACAGTGAGTGACTGAGTGAGACAGTGAGTGAGTGAGTGAGACAGTGAGTGAGTGAGTGAGACAGTGAGTGAGTGAGTGAGACAGTGAGTGAGTGAGTGAGACAGTGAGTGAATGAGACAGTGAGTGAGTGAGACAGTGAGTGAGTGAGACAGTGAGTGAGTGAGTGAGTGAGACAGTGACTGAGTGAGTGAGACAGTGACTGAGTGAGTGAGACAGTGACTGAGACAGTGAGTGAGTGAGTGAGAGAGACAGTGAGTGAGAGAGACAGTGAGTGAGAGAGACAGTGAGTGAGAGAGAGAGTGAGTGAGAGAGAGAGTGAGTGAGTGAGCGAGACAGTGAGTGAGTGAGCGAGACAGTGAGTGAGTGAGCGAGACAGTGAGTGAGTGAGCGAGACAGTGAGTGAGTGAGCGAGACAGTGAGTGAGTGAGCGAGACAGTGAGTGAGTGAGCGAGACAGTGAGTGAGTGAGCGAGACAGTGAGTGAGTGAGCGAGACAGTGAGTGAGTGAGCGAGACAGTGAGTGAGTGAGTGAGCGAGACAGTGAGTGAGTGAGCGAGACAGTGAGTGAGTGAGCGAGACAGTGAGTGAGAGAGACAGTGAGTGAGTGAGACAGTGAGTGAGAGAGACAGTGAGTGAGAGAGACAGTGAGTGAGAGAGACAGTGAGTGAGAGAGACAGTGAGTGAGAGAGACAGTGAGAGAGTGAGTGAGTGAGACAGTGAGTGAGTGAGTGAGTGAGTGAGTGAGACAGTGAGTGAGCGAGACAGTGAGTGAGCGAGACAGTGAGTGAGCGAGACAGTGAGTGAGTGAGCGAGACAGTGAGTGAGTGAGCGAGACAGTGAGTGAGTGAGCGAGACAGTGAGTGAGTGAGCGAGACAGTGAGTGAGTGAGCGAGACAGTGAGTGAGTGAGCGAGACAGTGAGTGAGTGAGCGAGACAGTGAGTGAGTGAGCGAGACAGTGAGTGAGTGAGCGAGACAGTGAGTGAGTGAGACAGTGAGTGAGAGAGACAGTGAGTGAGAGAGACAGTGAGTGAGAGAGACAGTGAGTGAGAGAGACAGTGAGTGAGAGAGACAGTGAGAGAGTGAGTGAGTGAGACAGTGAGTGAGTGAGTGAGTGAGTGAGTGAGACAGTGAGTGAGCGAGACAGTGAGTGAGCGAGACAGTGAGTGAGCGAGACAGTGAGTGAGCGAGACAGTGAGTGAGCGAGAGAGTGAGTGAGTGAGAGAGAGAGTGAGTGAGAGAGACAGTGAGTGAGACAGTGAGTGAGTGAGTGAGACAGTGAGTGAGTGAGCGAGACAGTGAGTGAGTGAGCGAGACAGTGAGTGAGTGAGCGAGACAGTGAGTGAGTGAGCGAGACAGTGAGTGAGTGAGCGAGACAGTGAGTGAGTGAGCGAGACAGTGAGTGACTGAGCGAGACAGTGAGTGACTGAGCGAGACAGTGAGTGACTGAGCGAGACAGTGAGTGACTGAGCGAGACAGTGAGTGACTGAGCGAGACAGTGAGTGACTGAGCGAGACAGTGAGTGACTGAGCGAGACAGTGAGTGACTGAGCGAGACAGTGAGTGAGTGAGCGAGACAGTGAGTGAGACAGTGAGTGAGTGAGTGAGACAGTGAGTGAGTGAGAGAGACAGTGAGTGAGTGAGCGAGACAGTGAGTGAGCGAGAGAGTGAGTGAGTGAGAGAGAGAGAGAGTGAGTGAGAGAGACAGTGAGTGAGACAGTGAGTGAGTGAGTGAGACAGTGAGTGAGTGAGCGAGACAGTGAGTGAGTGAGCGAGACAGTGAGTGAGTGAGCGAGACAGTGAGTGAGTGAGCGAGACAGTGAGTGAGCGAGACAGTGAGTGACTGAGCGAGACAGTGAGTGACTGAGCGAGACAGTGAGTGACTGAGCGAGACAGTGAGTGACTGAGCGAGACAGTGAGTGACTGAGCGAGACAGTGAGTGACTGAGCGAGACAGTGAGTGACTGAGCGAGACAGTGAGTGAGTGAGCGAGACAGTGAGTGAGACAGTGAGTGAGTGAGTGAGACAGTGAGTGAGTGAGTGAGACAGTGAGTGAGTGAGTGAGACAGTGAGTGAGCGAGTGAGACAGTGAGTGAGCGAGTGAGACAGTGAGTGAGCGAGTGAGACAGTGAGTGAGCGAGTGAGACAGTGAGACAGTGAGTGAGACAGTGAGTGAGCGAGTGAGACAGTGAGTGAGCGAGTGAGACAGTGAGTGAGCGAGTGAGACAGTGAGTGAGCGAGTGAGACAGTGAGTGAGCGAGTGAGACAGTGAGTGAGCAAGTGAGACAGTGAGTGAGTGAGCGAGTGAGACAGTCAGTCAGTGAGTCAGTCAGTCACACACACACACATACTGTAGGTACACACACACACACACACACACACACACACACACACACACACACACACACACACACACACACACACACACACTTATTTAGTACTGTAGATATGTGGTAGTGGTGGAGTAGGGACCTGAGAGCACACCGTGTGTTGTGAAATCTGTGAATGTATTGTAATGTTTTTAAAATGGTATAAACTGCCTTCATTTATCTGGACCCCAGGAAGAGGATCCACAATAAACACAAACCCCTTTCTGAAGGCTCTGTACGCTAGCTTTCTGTGCTAAAGCCTATAGCCATTATTAGTTCTGGGAGCTAATGATGTTCTCAGGGAAGGTTACTCATTTCTTAAGTGTGTGATTCACCAAACTACCACCCTCACACACCCCCTCACACACACTCTCGCACACACACACACACTCCCTCACACACTCCCTCACACACTCCCTCACACACACACTCCCTCACACACACACCCCCTCACACACACACCCCCTCACACACCCACCCACCTGTCAGAACAGTCAGTAGATGCTGAGACACTGACCTGGTTGGTCTCTTCAGGACAAAACAACATCAGCTGACGCAGGCACACTGACTCACACTCAATGACACAGAGACTCATGCAGCTACAGTCAGCTGTACACACACATGATACACACGTATGAATAAACACACACACACAGTTACACACACACACACACAGTTTTACACACACACACACACACACACACACACACACACACACACACACACACACACATACACACACACACACACACACAGATTGGAGGACTCTTGCCCAGATGAAGCTGAGCAGCACACCTGAGTCCTAGTTATAAAGAGAGCATCCTAGTTCATTCACAGACAGGAGAACAGCAATGTTAGTAGGTACACACACACACTCACTGTCTCACTCACTCAATCACTGTCTCACTCACTCTCTCACTGTCTCCCTCACTCACTGTCTCACTCACTCACTCACTCACTCACTCACTCACTCACTCACTGTCTCACTCACTGTCTCACTCCCTCACTCACTCACTCACTGTCTCACTCACTCACTCACTGTCTCACTCACTCACTCACTCACTCACTCACTGTCTCCCTCACTCACTGTGTGTGTGTGAGCGAGAGTGTGTGTGTGAGGGAGTGTGTGTGTGAGGGAGTGTGTGAGGGGGTGTGTAAGGGTGGTAGTTTGGTGAATCACACACTTAAGAAATGAGTAACCTTCCCTGAGAACATCATTAGCTCCCAGAACTAATAATGGCTATAGGCTTTAGCACAGAAAGCTAGCGTACAGAGCCTTCAGAAAGGGGTTTGTGTTTATTGTGGATCCTCTTCCTGGGGTCCAGATAAATGAAGGCAGTTTATACCATTTTAAAAACATTACAATACATTCACAGATTTCACAACACACGGTGTGCTCTCAGGTCCCTACTCCACCACTACCACATATCTACAGTACTAAATAAGTGTGTGTGTGTGTGTGTGTTTGTGTGTGTGTGTGTGTGTGTGTGTGTGTACCTACAGTATGTGTGTGTGTGTGTGTGTGTGTGTGTGTGTGTGTGTGTGTGTGTGTACCTACAGTGTGTGTGTGTGTGTACCTACAGTATGTCTGTATTGTGTGTGTGTGCACCTACAGTATGTCTGTATTGTGTGTGTGTGTGTGTGTATACCTACAGTATGTGTGTATGTATGTACCTACAGTGTGTGTGTGTGTGTGTGTACCTACAGTATGTCTGTATTGTGTGTGTGCACCTACAGTATGTCTGTATTGTGTGTGTGTGTGTGTTGGAATGCATCCCCGAGTGGGTGTTTGCATGTATGACTGATTGTTTATATTAATGTGTGTGTAAACCTCTCCTCCTTTCCCTCCAGATCCTGAAGCAGGAGTGGCCCAAGCACTGGCCCACGTTCATCAGTGACATCGTGGGAGCCAGCCGCACCAGCGAGAGCCTCTGTCAGAACAACATGATCATCCTCAAGCTGCTCAGTGAGGAGGTGTTTGACTTCTCTAGTGGACAGATGACCCAGGTCAAGGCCAAGCACCTCAAAGACAGGTAATATATTAATATACTGTATATCTTAACATAGCACATTTTTTACATTTGTAATATATATATATATATTAGACACCATTTAGCAGACGCATTTGTCCGAAGCCACTTGGTCATGTGTGTATACATTTTCTGTATATGCCCTGGGAATCGAGCCCACAATCCTAGCGTTATAATCGCCACCTACCAACTGAGTCATACATACAGGACCACTCTTTCATATAATGTAGCACCTCACAGCTGTTAGTACCCTGCTCTACCGACAGCTGTTAGTATCCTGCTCTACCGACAGCTGTTAGTACCCTGCTCTACCGACAGCTGTTAGTACCCTGCTCTACCGACAGCTGTTAGTACCCTGCTCTACCGACAGCTGTTAGTACCCTGCTCTACCGACAGCTGTTAGTACCCTGCTCTACCGACAGCTGTTAGTACCCTGCTCTACCGACAGCTGTTAGTACCCTGCTCTACCGACAGCTGTTAGTACCCTGCTCTACCGACAGCTGTTAGTACCCTGCTCTACCGACAGCTGTTAGTACCCTGCTCTACCGACAGCTGTTAGTACCCTGCTCTACCGACAGCTGTTAGTACCAGGCTCTACCGACAGCTGTTAGTACCCTGCTCTACCGACAGCTGTTAGTACCCTGCTCTACCGACAGCTGTTAGTACCCTGCTCTACCGACAGCTGTTAGTACCCTGCTCTACCGACAGCTGTTAGTACCCTGCTCTACCGACAGCTGTTAGTACCAGGCTCTACCGACAGCTGTTAGTACCAGGCTCTACCGACAGCTGTTAGTACCCTGCTCTACCGACAGCTGTTAGTACCCTGCTCTACCGACAGCTGTTAGTACCCTGCTCTACCGACAGCTGTTAGTACCCTGCTCTACCGACAGCTGTTAGTACCCTGCTCTACCGACAGCTGTTAGTACCCTGCTCTACCGACAGCTGTTAGTACCCTGCTCTACCGACAGCTGTTAGTACCAGGCTCTACCGACAGCTGTTAGTACCAGGCTCTACCGACAGCTGTTAGTACCAGGCTCTACCGACAGCTGTTAGTACCAGGCTCTACCGACAGCTGTTAGTACCAGGCTCTACCGACAGCTGTTAGTACCAGGCTCTACCGACAGCTGTTAGTACCCTGCTCTACCGACAGCTGTTAGTACCAGGCTCTACCGACAGTTGTTAGTACCCTGCTCTACCGACAGCTGTTCGTACCAGGCTCTACCGACAGCTGTTCGTACCAGGCTCTACCGACAGCTGTTAGTACCAGGCTCTACCGACAGCTGTTAGTACCAGGCTCTACCGACAGCTGTTAGTACCAGGCTCTACCGACAGCTGTTCGTATAGCTGAGAAAAGACTAGAACTTCAAACATTGTGGTCTTCTGATATGTGCAGTGTGACTGCTCCCTGGTAGTGTTTTCATATCAATGGGGATCTTGAGATCTGATCAGCAGTGCAGCGTGACTGCAGTAAAGACCCCCTGGAACGCGCCCCTGGTCTGCACCTCAGACAGTGATGCCCTACATATCTCAGAGACTGATAAACTCTCACCACAATCAATAGGCCAGAATGTCTGCTATGCTGTCCTCCTATGACCCTGGAAGACAGATGGAATTGCAAATGGAAGTAATGGAAGTAAAATCCCGACTCTGTCGTAACACTCACTATGCCTCTCTTTCAGCATGTGCAACGAATTCTCCCAGATATTCCAGCTCTGCCAGTTTGTCATGGTACGTGAAACCTCTTCCTTCACCTCAGAATATATTCTAATATACCACGGCTAAGGACTGTATCCAGGCACTCCACGTTGTGTCGTGCTTAAGAACAGCCCTTAGCCGTGGATAAGAACAGCACTTAGCCGTGGTATATCGGCGATATACCACAACCCCCCTCGAGCCTTATTGCTTAAATAATATATGCCATTAAGCAGACGCTTTTATCCAAAGAGACTAACAGTCCTGCTGCAGGGTAGCCTAGTGGTTAGAGCGTTGGACTAGGAACCGAAAGGTTGCAAGTTCGAATCCCCGAGCTGACAAGGTACAAATCTGTCGTTCTGCCCCTGAACAGGCAGTTAACCCACTGTTCCTAGGCCGTCATTGAAAATAAGAATTTGTTCTTAACTGACTTGCCTAGTAAAATAAAGGTCAAATTTTTTTTTTTATATATGGGTGGTCCCGGGAATCAAACCCGCTACCCTGGTGGTACAAGCGCTGTGCTCTACCAACTGAGTTACAGAGGACATAAACATCAAAGACACTTTTCCTCATCTCCCCTCCACTGTTCTTATTTGGTCGTCAACGATTTCCCCCCTGTATGTTCTGTCCTCCAGGAGAATTCCCAGAATGCACCACTGGTCCACGCCACTCTAGAAACGCTGCTGAGATTTCTCAACTGGATTCCTCTGGGGTACATTTTCGAGACCAAACTCATCAGCACACTCGTCTACAAGGTAGATACCTCTCTGTCTCTCTCTCTGTCTCTCTCTCTGTCTCTCTCTCTGTCTCTCTCTCTGTCTCTGTCTCTCTGTCTCTGTCTCTCTCTCTCTCTCTCTCTCTCTCTGTCTCTGTCTCTCTCTCTCTCTCTCTCTTTGTTTCTCTCTGTCTCTGTCTGTCTGTCTCTCTCTCTCTCTGTCTCTCTCTCTCTCTCTCTCTCTTTGTTTCACTCTCTCTCTGTCTCTCTCTCTCTCTCTCTCTTTGTTTCTCTCTGTCTGTCTCTCTCTCTGTCTGTCTCTCTCTCTCTGTCTGTCTCTCTCTCTCTTTGTTTCTCTCTCTCTGTCTCTGTCTCTCTGTCTCTCTCTCTCTCTGTTTCGCTCTCTCTCTCTCTCTCTGTCTCTGTCTCTCTCTCTTTGTTTCTCTCTCTCTCTTTGTTTCTCTCTCTCTCTGTCTCTCTCTCTCTCTCTTTGTTTCTCTCTCTCTCTCTCCTTCTTTGTTTCTCTCTCTCTCTCTCTCTCTTTGTTTCTCTCTCTCTCTTTGTTTCTCTCTCTCTCTTTGTTTCTCCGTCTCGCTCTCTGTTTCTCTCTCTCTGTTTCTCATCCGTGTCCAGTTTCCTGCCCTGGTCTAAATCAACCCATTTCCTAGGCCCTTGTGTAGCGAGATGGAAACTGTCCAATCCTTTCACACATTACTATCTGGCCTATCAGAGGACAAGGTTAAGCTATTGCCGTATTGCAAATACCAATCCTGTTTAGAGTGGAGGGCAGTGTTTTCCAAACTCGGTCCTGGGGACCCGAAGGGGTGAACTTTTGGCCCGAACACGACACAGCTGACTCAAATAATCAACTAATTATCTAACTTTAATTATTTTAATCAGCTGTGTAGTGTTGGGCTAAAACCAGAACCTGCACCTCTTGGGCTCCCCAGGACCGAGTTTGTTTTGGACCTCTCTCGCCAACACGTGGGTCGTATTCTTCAGTTCAAGCACACCGATCGTAACAAAACATATTGCAACGGAAGACAATCATTTCAGTCTGTTTTCTTCTGTTTGGCGCCTAATGAATACAACCCTGGACAGTTAATGGAGAAGATGAGGGATTCCTCAATTATAAATCCATTTCTGGGAGCATTCAGCCAGGAGAGGACTTGTCACCCCTCAGAGCCTGGTTCCTCTCTACCCAGTACAGCCAGGAGAGGACTGGCCACCCCTCAGAGCCTGGTTCCTCTCTACCCAGTACAGCCAGAAGAGGACTGGTCACCCCTCAGAGCCTGGTTCCTCTCTACCCAGTACAGCTAGAAGAGGACTGGCCACCCCTCAGAGCCTGGTTCCTCTCTACCCAGTACAGCCAGAAGAGGACTGGTCACCCCTCAGAGCCTGGTTCCTCTCTACCCAGTACAGCCAGGAGAGGACTGGCCACCCCTCAGAGCCTGGTTCCTCTCTACCCAGTACAGACAGGAGAGGACTGGCCACCCCTCAGAGCCTGGTTCCTCTCTAGGTTTCTTCCTAGGTTCCTGCATTCCAGGGAGTTTTTCCTAGCCACCGTGCTTCTACATCTGCATTGCTTGCTGTTTGGGGTTTTAGGCTGGGTTTCTGTACAGCATTTTGAGATATCAGCTGATGTAAGAAGGGATTTATAAAATACATTTGATTGGTTGATTGATCCTGTAGTTCCTGAACGTGCCGATGTTCCGCAACGTGACGCTGAAGTGTCTGACGGAGATCGCCGGCGTCAGTGTCAGTCAATACGAGGAGCAGTTTGTCAACCTCTTCACGCTCACCATGTGTCAACTCAAACAGGTGTGTATACACACACACACACACACACACACACACACAGTGCTCCTGGCAGGTGTGGATCCCACTGTTGCCAACAAATGTAACACACACACACACACACACACACACACACACACACACACACACACACACACACACACACACACACACACACACACACACACACACACACACACACACACACACACACACACACACACACACAGTGCTCCAGGCTGGTGTGGATCCCACTGTTGCCAACAAATGTAACACACACACACACACACACACACACACACACACACACACACACACACACACACACACATACAGTGCTCCAGGCAGGTGTGGATCCCACTGTTGCCAACAAATGTAACACACACACACACACACACAGACTGTCCAGTCGATCATCCATTCCTATTCTCCGTCTCCCTCCCCAGATGCTTCCCCTGAACACCAACATTCGTCTGGCGTATTCCAACGGTAAGGATGACGAGCAGAACTTCATCCAGAACCTCAGCCTGTTTCTCTGCACCTTCCTGAAGGAGCACGGTCAGCTCATCGAGAAGAGGCCCAACCTCCGAGAGACACTGATGGAGGTGAGAAACATACCGCAGCAGTTTCTCACAAAACAACTCTTTTCACATTTCCTGAACGCTGCTGGCCTTAGTTGATTCAAGCCCACTGGTTACATCCTGGGACTGGGTGGGACATAGTGGAGAAGAAGAGGACATGGTTACATCCTGGGTGGGACATAGTGGAGAGGAAGAGGACATGGTTACATCCTGGGTCTGGGTGGGACATAGTGGAGAAGAAGAGGACATGGTTACATCCTGGGTGGGACATAGTGGAGAAGAAGAGGACATGGTTACATCCTGGGTGGGACATAGTGGAGAAGAAGAGGACATGGTTACATCCTGGGACTGGGTGGGACATAGTGGAGAAGAAGAGGACATGGTTACATCCTGGGTGGGACATAGTGGAGAAGAAGAGGACATGGTTACATCCTGGGACTGGGTGGGACATAGTGGAGAAGAAGAGGACATGGTTACATCCTGGGTGGGACATAGTGGAGAAGAAGAGGACATGGTTACATCCTGGGTGGGACATAGTGGAGAAGAAGAGGACATGGTTACATCCTGGGACTGGGTGGGACATAGTGGAGAAGAAGAGGACATGGTTACATCCTGGGTGGGACATAGTGGAGAAGAAGAGGACATGGTTACATCCTGGGTGGGACATAGTGGAGAAGAAGAGGACATGGTTACATCCTGGGTGGGACATAGTGGAGATAGAAGAGGACATGGTTACATCCTGGGTGGGACATAGTGGAGAAGTAGAGGACATGGTTACATCCTGGGACTGGGTGGGACATAGTGGAGATAGAAGAGGACATGGTTACGTCCTGGGACTGGGTGGGACATAGTGGATAAGAAGAGGACATGGTTACGTCCTGGGACTGGGTGGGACATAGTGGAGAAGAAGAGGACATGGTTACATCCTGGGACTGGGTGGGACATAGTGGAGAAGAAGAGGACATGGTTACGTCCTGGGACTGGGTGGGACATAGTGGAGAAGAAGAGGACATGGTTACATCCTGGGACTGGGTGGGACATAGTGGAGAGGAAGAGGACATGGTTACGTCCTGGGTGGGACATAGTGGAGAAGAAGAGGACATGGTTACATCCTGGGACTGGGTGGGACATAGTGGAGAAGAAGAGGACATGGTTACGTCCTGGGACTGGGTGGGACATAGTGGAGAAGAAGAGGACATGGTTACATCCTGGGACTGGGTGGGACATAGTGGAGAGGAAGAGGACATGGTTACGTCCTGGGTGGGACATAGTGGAGAAGAAGAGGACATGGTTACATCCTGGGACTGGGTGGGACATAGTGGAGAAGAAGAGGACATGGTTACATCCTGGGTGGGACATAGTTACATCCTGGATGGGACATAGTGGAGATAGAAGAGGACATGGTTACATCCTGGGACTGGGTGGGACATAGTGGAGAAGAAGAGGACATGGTTACATCCTGGGTGGGACATAGTGGAGAAGAAGAGGGCATGGTTACATCCTGGGTGGGACATAGTGGAGAAGAAGAGGACATGGTTACATCCTGGGTGGGACATAGTGGAGAAGAAGAGGACATGGTTACGTCCTGGGACTGGGTGGGACATAGTGGAGAAGAAGAGGACATGGTTACATCCTGGGTGGGACATAGTGGAGAAGAAGAGGACATGGTTACATCCTGGGTGGGACATAGTGGAGAAGAAGAGGACATGGTTACATCCTGGGACTGGGTGGGACATAGTGGAGAAGAAGAGGACATGGTTACATCCTGGGTGGGACATAGTGGAGAAGAAGAGGACATGGTTACATCCTGGGTGGGACATAGTGGAGAAGAAGAGGACATGGTTACATCCTGGGACTGGGTGGGACATAGTGGAGAAGAAGAGGACATGGTTACATCCTGGGTGGGACATAGTGGAGAGGAAGAGGACATGGTTACATCCTGGGTGGGACATAGTGGAGAAGAAGAGGACATGGTTACATCCTGGGACTGGGTGGGACATAGTTAGATCCTGGGTGGGACATAGTGGAGAAGAAGAGGACATGGTTACATCCTGGGTGGGACATAGTGGAGAAGAAGAGGACATGGTTACATCCTGGGACTGGGTGGGACATAGTGGAGAGGAAGAGGACATGGTTACATCCTGGGTGGGACATAGTGGAGAAGAAGAGGACATGGTTACGTCCTGGGTGGGACATAGTGGAGAAGAAGAGGACATGGTTACATCCTGGGACTGGGTGGGACATAGTGGAGAAGAAGAGGACATGGTTACATCCTGGGTGGGACATAGTGGAGAGGAAGAGGACATGGTTACATCCTGGGTGGGACATAGTGGAGAGAAAGAGGACATGGGGAAAAGGCCTGGGTTTCTTTACAACTATAAAGTCAAAGTTAATGCAGGTGAGGTTGGAAACTCACGAAGGCTGTTATGAAAACCACTAAACACTAAATATACAAAACAGATCCTTCAAATTAAACAGTAACCCCCTCCCACCTCCTCTCTCTCTCCTCCTCTCCTCCTCCCCCCTCCTCACTCTCCTCCACCCCCTCCTCCTCCCCCTTCTCTCCTCCTCTCCTCCCCCCTTCTCTCCTCTCCTCCCCCTTCTCTCCTTTCCTCTCCTCCTCTCTCTCCTCCTCTCCTCTCCTCCAGGCTCTCCACTACATGCTGCTGGTGTCTGAGGTGGAGGAGACAGAGATCTTTAAGATCTGTCTGGAGTACTGGAACCATCTGGCTGCAGAGCTTTACAGGGAGAGTCCCTTCTCCACGTCCACCTCCCCCCTGCTGTCTGGATCACAACACTTCGATGTCCCTCCTCGCAGACAGCTCTACCTGCCTGTACTCTCCAAGGTGACCAGACAGACGGACAGACAGGCCGGACTGACTGGGAGACTGGCTGACTGACAGACGGACAGACAGGCCGGACTGACTGGCTGACACACACACACACACACACACTCTTGCTCTCTGGTGGTCACAGTGTGTATGTGAGAGCGAGCGAGAGGGAGAGAATTTGTTGGCACATGGTCAGAGTGTGTGGTCCAGAGAATTTGTTGGCATGAAGTGTGTGTGTGTGTGGCTGCGTGTGTCTCTCTGTGTCTCCGTCTGTGTGTCTGTGTCTCTCTCTCTCTGTGTGTCTGTCTCTCTCTCTGTGTGTCTGTGTCTCTCTCTCTCTCTGTGTCTGTGTTTCTCTCTGTGTGTCTCTCTCTCTCTCTGTGTCTCTCTCTCTCTCTCTGTGTCTTTGTTTCTCTCTGTGTGTCTGTGTCTCTCTCTGTGTGTCTGTGTGTCTGTCTGTGTCTGTCTCTCTCTGTGTGTCTGTGTTTCTCTCTGTGTGTCTGTGTTTCTCTCTGTGTGTCTGTGTTTCTGTCTGTGTCTGTCTCTCTCTGTGTGTCTGTGTTTCTCTCTGTGTGTCTGTGTTTCTCTCTGTGTGTCTTTGTTTCTCTCTGTGTGTCTGTGACTCTCTCTGTGTGTCTGTGTGTCTGTCTGTGTCTGTCTCTCTCTGTGTGTCTGTGTTTCTCTCTGTGTGTCTGTGTTTCTCTCTGTGTGTCTGTGTTTCTGTCTGTGTCTCTCTCTCTCGGTGTGTCTGTGTTTCTCTCTGTGTGTCTTGACGGCTGTTGATGTTGGTAACAGGTGCGTCTGCTGATGGTGAGCCGCATGGCCAAGCCGGAGGAGGTGCTGGTGGTGGAGAACGACCAGGGAGAGGTGGTACGAGAGTTCATGAAGGACACAGACTCCATCAACCTCTACAAGAACATGAGAGAGACACTGGGTACGTCACACGTCTGTGTGTGTGTGTGTGAGTGGGAGGGGGGGGGGTGACAGCAGTTGGAATATAGCAGGTGGAATAGTTATGTGTGACTTTCTACATTTAGACTGATTGTCAGTTTCCTTTGTGGACATCACATCACTGTACAGCACCACTACATATTCAATAAGGACCCTAGTCTATTGACTTGATCTACACTCTAAACTCTCTGTGATCGTCTCCTCTCTCTGTCTCTCTCTCCTCGTCTCTGTCTCTCTGTCTCTGCCTCTCTGTCTCTCTCTGTCTCTCTCTCCCTCTCTCTCTCTGTCTCTCTCTGTTTCTGTCTCTCCCTCTCTCTCTGTCTCTCTCTCTCTCCCTCTCTCTCTCTCTCTCTGTTTCTGTCTCTCTCTCTCCCTCTCTCTCGCTCTCTCTGTCTCTCTCTCTATGTCTCTGTCTCTCTCCCTCTCTGTCTCTCTGTTTCTGTCTCTCTCTCGCTCTCTCTGTCTCTCTGTCTCTGTCTCTCTCCCTCTCTGTCTCTCTCTCTCCCTCTCTGTCTCTGTCTCTCTGTCTCTCTCTGTCTCTCTCTCCCTCTCTGTCTCTGTCTCTCTCTCTCTGTCTCTCTCTCTCCCTCTCTGTCTCTCTCTGTCTCTCTCTCCCTCTCTGTCTCTGTCTCTCTCCCTCTCTGTCTCTCTCTCTCCCTCTCTGTCTCTCTCTCTCCCTCTCTGTCTCTGTCTCTCTCTGTCTCTCTCTGTCTCTCTCTCTCTCTCTCTAGTGTACCTGACCCATCTGGACTATGCAGACACGGAGCGTATAATGACAGAGAAGCTTCATAACCAGGTGAACGGTACAGAGTGGTCCTGGAAGAACCTCAACACACTGTGCTGGGCTATAGGGTCCATCAGTGGAGCCATGCACGAAGAGGACGAGAAGAGGTTCCTGGTCACCGTCATCAAGGTACGGAGGCCACCTAGGGACAAGTATAACGGTATAACGGAGAGAGTAAAATGGGATTCATGGAGAGGGTTGATGACCAGAAGGCTTTAGGAGAATGTTGAGCAGCATCTTTCTCTTCAGGAGAATGTTGAGCAGCATCTTTCTCTTTAGGAGAATGTTGAGCAGCATCTTTCTCTTTAGGAGAATGTTGAGCAGCATCTTTCTCTTTAGGAGAATGTTGAGCAGCATCTTTCTCTTTAGGAGAATGTTGAGCAGCATCTTTCTCTTTAGGAGAATGTTGAGCAGCATCTTTCTCTTTAGGAGAATGTTGAGCAGCATCTTTCTCTTTAGGAGAATGTTGAGCAGCATCTTTCTCTTTAGGAGAATGTTGAGCAGCATCTTTCTCTTTAGGAGAATGTTGAGCAGCATCTTTCTCTTTAGGAGAATGTTGAGCAGCATCTTTCTCTTTAGGAGAATGTTGAGCAGCATCTTTCTCTTTAGGAGAATGTTGAGCAGCATCTTTCTCTTCAGGAGAATTTGGAGCAGCATCTTTCTCTTTAAAATGTTGAGCAGTATCTTTCTCTTTAAAATGTTGAGCAGCATCTTTCTCTTTAGGAGAATGTTGAGCAGCATCTTTCTCTTTAGGAGAATGTTGAGCAGCATCTTTCTCTTTAGGAGAATGTTGAGCAGCATCTTTCTCTTTAGGAGAATGTTGAGCAGCATCTTTCTCTTTAGGAGAATGTTGAGCAGCATCTTTCTCTTTAGGAGAATGTTGAGCAGCATCTTTCTCTTTAGGAGAATGTTGAGCAGCATCTTTCTCTTTAGGAGAATGTTGAGCAGCATCTTTCTCTTTAGGAGAATGTTGAGCAGCATCTTTCTCTTTAGAATGTTGAGCAGCATCTTTCTCTTCAGGAGAATGTTGAGCAGCATCTTTCTCTTTAAAATGTTGAGCAGCATCTTTCTCTTTAAAATGTTGAGCAGCATCTTTCTCTTTAGGAGAATGTTGAGCAGCATCTTTCTCTTTAAAATGTTGAGCAGCATCTTTCTCTTTAGAATGTTGAGCAGCATCTTTCTCTTTAGGAGAATGTTGAGCAGCATCTTTCTCTTTAGGAGAATGTTGAGCAGCATCTTTCTCTTCGGAAGAATGTTGAGCAGCATCTTTCTCTTTAGGAGAAGGAGGAGAATGGGAGTTTGTTTGGGGGATATTTAGTTGAACTGATGAACAATGTGACAGAGATGCAGGAGGGAAAGATGTGGGGGGTTAAACAGTACTGCCTCTCTGGACACACTGGGCCTCAAGGATGAACATATAGCTCATATATTGTCCAAAGGCTCTCCGTTATCCATCTGTCTAACTGTGTGTGTGTGTGTGTGTGTAGGATCTGCTGGGTCTATGTGAACAGAAGAGGGGAAAGGACAATAAGGCCATCATTGCCTCCAATATCATGTACATCGTGGGCCAGTACCCTCGCTTCCTCAGAGCCCACTGGAAGTTCCTCAAGACCGTTGTCAATAAACTCTTTGAGTTCATGCACGGTGAGAGAACTAACTGTCTGTGTACAGGGGTGAGAGAACTAACTAACTGTCTGTGTGCCTGGTGTACAGAGGTGAGAGAACTAACTAACTGTCTGTGTGCCTGGTGTACAGAGGTGAGAGAACCAACTAACTAACTAACTGTCGGTGTGCCTGGTGTACAGAGGTGACAGAACTAACTAACTAACTAACTAACTGTCTGTGTGCCTGGTGTACAGAGGTGAGAGAACTAACTAACTAACTGTCTGTGTGCCTGGTGTACAGAGGTGAGAGAACTAACTGTCTGTGTGTCTGGTGTACAGAGGTGACAGAACTAACTGTCTGTCTGTGTGCCTGGTGTACAGAGGTGAGTTGTGTGTGTTATCCAGCCTGTCTCACCCCCTCCCTCCCCCTCTCAGAGACCCATGATGGGGTACAGGATATGGCGTGTGACACTTTCATCAAGATCGCCCAGAAGTGTCGTCGCCATTTTGTCCAGGTGCAGGTGGGCGAGGTGATGCCTTTCATAGACGAGATCCTCAACAATATCAACACCATCATCTGTGACCTGCAGCCACAGCAGGTACACACACACACACACACAAACACACACACACCTGTGACCTGCAGCCACAGCAGGTACACACACACACACACACACACACACACACACACACACACACACACACACACACACACACACCTGTGACCTGCAGCCACAACAGGTACACACACACACACGCACACACACACACCTGTGACCTGCAGCCACAACAGGTACACGCACACACACACACACACACACACACACACACACACGTGCGACGAGATCCTCAACAACATTAACTCCATCATCATGACCTTTAACCCCAACAGATAGGTCAGCCTCAGGCCCTAGAAATGCGCCGACTAGAGAGGACTATATCTGTCATTCACTCAGCCCAAACTAAAAGGCGTGTATTAGGGCATGTTGAAATGGGTTCAAACACACACCAAGCTGTAGAAATGGATTGAGTAGAGAGGACTCTGTCATGTCTACTGAAAAAGCGCTGGGATTCAGAACATCTAACCAATAAAACCCAGATTGTCTTTCTCTGTTTCTTGTATCTGTGTTCATTATTACTAACGCTGACAAAAGTTACAAACCTTGACCATCCCTCCGTGCTGATGTTATGTTGGTGTGTACGTTCCAAGCTGTAGAAACACACTGACTAGACAGAATCTAGTATTTGTGTATCTATCTCTGTACTGAGAATAATCACGCTGACTCAGAGCAGAATCTAGTATCTGTGTATCTATCTCTGTCTACTGAGAAGCATCATGCTGACTCAGAGCAGAATCTAGTATCTGTGTATCTATCTCTGTCTACTGAGAGGCATCACGCTGACTCAGAGCAGAATCTAGTATCTGTGTATCTACCTCTGTCTACTGAGAGGCATCACGCTGACTCAGAGCAGAATCTAGTATTTATGTATCTACCTCTGTCTACTGAGAGGCATCACGCTGACTCAGAGCAGAATCTAGTATTTATGTATCTATCTCTGTCTACTGAGAAGCATCACGCTGACTCAGAGCAGAATCTAGTATCTGTGTATCTATCTTTGTCTACTGAGAAGCATCACGCTGACTCAGAGCAGAATCTAGTATCTGTGTATCTATCTCTGTCTACTGAGAAGCATCATGCTGACTCAGAGCAGAATCTAGTATCTGTGTATCTATATGTTCTGGGTGTCCTGTGTGTGTTGTGCAGGTCCATACGTTCTACGAGGCCGTGGGGTACATGATCGGAGCCCAGACAGACCAGGCAGTACAAGAGCATATCATAGAGAAATACATGTTACTGCCTAACCAGGTGTGGGACAGCATCATTCAACAGGCCACCAAGGTACGTCACTCCTGTAATAATGAATCTAGTCACTCCTGTAGTAATGAATCTAGTCACTCCTGTGGTAATGAATCTAGTCACTCCTGTGGTAATGAATCTAGTCACTCCTGTGGTAATGAATCTAGTCACTCCTGTAATAATGAATCTAGTCACTCCTGTGGTAATGAATCTAGTCACTTCTGTAGTAATGAATCTAGACACTCCTGTAGTAATGAATCTAGTCACTCCTGTAGTAATGAATCTAGTCACTCCTGTAGTAATGAATCTAGTCACTCCTGTAGTAATGAATCTAGTCACTCCTGTGGTAATGAATCTAGTCACTCCTGTGGTAATGAATCTAGTCACGCCTGTAGTAATGAATATAGTCACTCCTGTGGTAATGAATCTAGTCACTCCTGTGGTAATGAATCTAGTCACTCCTGTAATAATGAATCTAGTCACTCCTGTGGTAATGAATCTAGTCACTCCTGTGGTAATGAATCTAGTCACGCCTGTAGTAATGAATCTAGACACTCCTGTAGTAATGAATCTAGTCACTCCTGTGGTAATGAATCTAGTCACTCCTGTGGTAATGAATCTAGTCACTCCTGTGGTAATGAATCTAGTCACGCCTGTGGTAATGAATCTAGACACTCCTGTAGTAATGAATCTAGTCACTCCTGTAGTAATGAATCTAGTCACTCCTGTAGTAATGAATCTAGTCACTCCTGTAGTAATGAATCTAGTCACGCCTGTAGTAATGAATATAGTCACGCCTGTAATAATGAATATAGTCACTCCTGTAGTAATGAATCTAGTCACTCCTGTCGTAATGAATCTAGTCACTCCTGTCGTAATGAATCTAGTCACTCCTGTCGTAATGAATCTAGTCACTCCTGTCGTAATGAATCTAGTCACTCCTCTAGTAATGAATCTAGTCACTCCTCTAGTAATGAATCTAGTCACTCCTGTCGTAATGAATCTAGTCACTCCTGTCGTAATGAATCTAGTCACTCCTGTAGTAATGAATCTAGTCACTCCTGTCGTAATGAATCTAGTCACTCCTGTCGTAATGAATCTAGTCACTCTGTGATCATTCATTTCACACTTCTTTCATATGTTGTACATGTTTTGTAAATAAGCTCAAATCCCCCCAGTGAGAATGTGACTGGATAGGACAGTGAGTAAGACAGGGTGGAGGGAGAGTTGTCCTGAAGAGCAGTGTGTCTGATTGAAACCCATGTCAGGACTGCTATGTACATGTGTTCAGCTGCTGGAGAACATCAGGTCACAGAAATACCTGTAGTAGTTACCCCTTTCCTGTAGTCAGACCTGTAGTAGTACCCCTTTCCTGTAGTCAGACCTGTAGTAGTACCCCTTTCCTATAGTCAGACCTGTAGTAGTACCCCTTTCCTGTAGTCAGACCTGTAGTAGTTACCCCTTTCCTATAGTCAGACCTGTAGTAGTACCCCTTTCCTGTAGTCAGACCTGTAGTAGTACCCCTTTCCTATAGTCAGACCTCTAGTAGTACCCCTTTCCTATAGTCAGACCTGTAGTAGCTACCCCTTTCCTGTAGTCAGACCTGTAGTAGTACCCCTTTCCTATAGTCAGACCTGTAGTAGTACCCCTTTCCTATAGTCAGACCTGTAGTAGTTACCCCTTTCCTGTAGTCAGACCTGTAGTAGTACCCCTTTCCTGTAGTCAGACCTGTAGTAGTACCCCTTTCCTATAGTCAGACCTGTAGTAGCTACCCCTTTCCTGTAGTCAGACCTGTAGTAGTACCCCTTTCCTATAGTCAGACCTGTAGTAGCTACCCCTTTCCTGTAGTCAAAGACCTCTAGTAGTACCCCTTTCCTGTAGTCAGACCTGTAGTAGCTACCCCTTTCCTGTAGTCAGACCTGTAGTAGCTACCCCTTTCCTGTAGTCAGACCTGTAGTAGCTACCCCTTTCCTGTAGTCAGACCTGTAGTAGTACACCTTTCCTGTAGTCAGACCTGTAGTAGCTACCCCTTTCCTGTAGTCAGACCTGTAGTAGTACCCCTTTCCTATAGTCAGACCTGTAGTAGCTACCCCTTTCCTATAGTCAGACCTGTAGTAGTACCCCTTTCCTATAGTCAGACCTGTAGTAGTACCCCTTTCCTGTAGTCAGACCTGTAGTAGTACCCCTTTCCTGTAGTCAGACCTGTAGTAGTTACCCCTTTCCTGTAGTCAGACCTGTAGTAGTACCCCTTTCCTATAGTCAGACCTGTAGTAGTACCCCTTTCCTGTAGTCAGACCTGTAGTAGTACACCTTTCCTGTAGTCAGACCTGTAGTAGTACCCCTTTCCTGTAGTCAGACCTGTAGTAGTTACCCCTTTCCTATAGTCAGACCTGTAGTAGTACCCCTTTCCTGTAGTCAGACCTGTAGTAGTACACCTTTCCTGTAGTCAGACCTGTAGTAGTACCCCTTTCCTGTAGTCAGACCTGTAGTAGTTACCCCTTTCCTATAGTCAGACCTGTAGTAGCTACCCCTTTCCTATAGTCAGACCTGTAGTAGCTACCCCTTTCCTGTAGTCAGACCTGTAGTAGTACCCCTTTCCTGTAGTCAGACCTGTAGTAGTACACCTTTCCTGTAGTCAGACCTGTAGTAGTACCCCTTTCCTGTAGTCAGACCTGTAGTAGTTACCCCTTTCCTATAGTCAGACCTGTAGTAGCTACCCCTTTCCTATAGTCAGACCTGTAGTAGCTACCCCTTTCCTGTAGTCAGAGACCTCTAGTAGTACCCCTTTCCTGTAGTCAGACCTGTAGTAGTACCCCTTTCCTATAGTCAGACCTGTAGTAGCTACCCCTTTCCTATAGTCAGACCTGTAGTAGCTACCCCTTTCCTGTAGTCAGACCTGTAGTAGTACCCCTTTCCTGTAGTCAAAGACCTGTAGTAGTACCCCTTTCCTGTAGTCAAAGACCTCTAGTAGTACCCCTTTCCTGTAGTCAGACCTGTAGTAGTACCCCTTTCCTGTAGTCAGACCTGTAGTAGTACACCTTTCCTGTAGTCAGACCTGTAGTAGCTACCCCTTTCCTATAGTCAGACCTGTAGTAGCTACCCCTTTCCTGTAGTCAGACCTGTAGTAGTACCCCTTTCCTATAGTCAGACCTGTAGTAGTACCCCTTTCCTGTAGTCAAAGACCTGTAGTAGTACCCCTTTCCTGTAGTCAGACCTGTAGTAGCTACCCCTTTCCTGTAGTCAGACCTGTAGTAGCTACCCCTTTCCTGTAGTCAGACCTGTAGTAGCTACCCCTTTCCTGTAGTCAGACCTGTAGTAGCTACCCCTTTCCTATAGTCAGACCTGTAGTAGCTACCCCTTTCCTATAGTCAGACCTGTAGTAGCTACCCCTTTCCTGTAGTCAGACCTGTAGTAGCTACCCCTTTCCTGTAGTCAGACCTGTAGTAGTACCCCTTTCCTGTAGTCAGACCTGTAGTAGCTACCCCTTTCCTGTAGTCAGACCTGTAGTAGTACCCCTTTCCTGTAGTCAGACCTGTAGTAGCTACCCCTTTCCTGTAGTCAGACCTGTAGTAGTACCCCTTTCCTATAGTCAGACCTGTAGTAGTACCCCTTTCCTGTAGTCAGACCTCTAGTAGTACCCCTTTCCTATAGTCAGACCTGTAGTAGTACCCCTTTCCTGTAGTCAGACCTGTAGTAGTACCCCTTTCCTGTAGTCAGACCTCTAGTAGTACCCCTTTCCTATAGTCAGACCTGTAGTAGTACCCCTTTCCTGTAGTCAGACCTGTAGTAGTTACCCCTTTCCTATAGTCAGACCTGTAGTAGTACCCCTTTCCTGTAGTCAGACCTGTAGTAGTACCCCTTTCCTATAGTCAGACCTGTAGTAGTACCCCTTTCCTATAGTCAGACCTGTAGTAGTACCCCTTTCCTATAGTCAGACCTGTAGTAGCTACCCCTTTCCTATAGTCAGACCTGTAGTAGTACCCCTTTCCTGTAGTCAGACCTGTAGTAGTACCCCTTTCCTATAGTCAGACCTGTAGTAGTACCCCTTTCCTGTAGTCAGACCTGTAGTAGTACCCCTTTCCTGTAGTCAGACCTGTAGTAGCTACCCCTTTCCTGTAGTCAGACCTGTAGTAGTACCCCTTTCCTGTAGTCAACGACCTGTAGTAGTACACCTTTCCTATAGTCAGACCTGTAGTAGTACCCCTTTCCTGCAGTCAAAAATCTGTAGTAGTACCCCTTTCCTGTGGTCAAAGACCTCTAGTAGTACCCCTTTCCTGTAGTCAAAGACCTCTAGTAGCTACCCCTTTCCTGTAGTCAGACCTCTAGTAGTACCCCTTTCCTGCAGTCAAAAATCTGTAGTAGTACCCCTTTCCTGTGGTCAAAGACCTCTAGTAGTACCCCTTTCCTGTAGTCAAAGACCTCTAGTAGTACCCCTTTCCTGTAGTCAAAGACCTCTAGTAGTACCCCTTTCCTGTAGTCAAAGACCTCTAGTAGTACCCCTTTCCTGTAGTCAAAGACCTCTAGTAGTACCCCTTTCCTGTAGTCAAAGACCTCTAGTAGTACCCCTTTCTGGTAGTCAAAACCCTGTAGTAGCTACCCCTTTCCTGTAGTCAAAGACCTCTAGTAGTACCCCTTTCCTGCAGTCAAAGACTGGCTACCCCTCAGAGCCTGGTTCCTCTCTAGGTTTCTTCCTAGGTTCCTGCTTTCCAGGGAGTTTATCCTAGACACCGTGCTTCTACATCTGCATTGCTTGCTGTTTGTGGTTTTCGGCTGTGTTTCTGTACAGCACTTAGTGACATCTGCTGATGTAAAAAAGGGCTTTATAAATGACATGTGATTGGTTGACTCCCCTCTGTTAGAACGTGGACATTCTGAAGGACCCAGAGACGGTGAAGCAGCTCGGCAGCATCCTGAAGACCAACGTCCGGGCCTGTAAGGCCGTGGGACACCCCTTCGTTATCCAGTTAGGACGCATTTATCTGGACATGCTCAACGTCTACAAGTGCCTCAGCGAAAACATCTCCGCAGCCATCCAGACCAACGGTCAGTGGGGGGATGGGGTGGGCTGGGCTGGGGGCTGTGTGTGTGTCCTCTCCTCATGCGTCTATTCTCTTGGCGGTGTGTCCTCTCCTCAAGCGTCTGTTCTCTTGGCGGTGTGTCCTCTCCTCATGCGTCTATTCTCTTGGCGGTGTGTCCTCTCCTCAAGCGTCTATTCTCTTTGCGGTGTGTCCTCTCCTCAAGCGTCTATTCTCTTGGCGGTGTGTCCTCTCCTCATGCGTCTATTCTCTTGGCGGTGTGTCCTCTCCTCAAGCGTCTATTCTCTTTGCGGTGTGTCCTCTCCTCAAGCGTCTATTCTCTTGGCGGTGTGTCCTCTCCTCATGCGTCTATTCTCTTGGCGGTGTGTCCTCTCCTCAAGCGTCTATTCTCTTTGCGGTGTGTCCTCTCCTCAAGCGTCTATTCTCTTGGCGGTGTGTCCTCTCCTCAAGCGTCTATTCTCTTGGCGGTGTGTCCTCTCCTCAAGCGTCTATTCTCTTGGCGGTGTGTCCTCTCCTCAAGCGTCTATTCTCTTTGCGGTGTGTCCTCTCCTCAAGCGTCTATTCTCTTGGCGGTGTGTCCTCTCCTCAAGCGTCTATTCTCTTGGCGGTGTGTCCTCTCCTCAAGCGTCTGTTCTCTTTGCGGTGTGTCCTCTCCTCATGCGTCTATTCTCTTTGCGGTGTGTCCTCTCCTCATGCGTCTCTTCTCTTGGCGGTGTGTCCTCTCCTCATGCGTCTATTCTCTTGGCGGTGTGTCCTCTCCTCATGCGTCTATTCTCTTGGCGGTGTGTCCTCTCCTCATGCGTCTATTCTCTTGGCGGTGTGTCCTCTCCTCAAGCGTCTGTTCTCTTTGCGGTGTGTCCTCTCCTCATGCGTCTATTCTCTTGGCGGTGTGTCCTCTCCTCATGCGTCTATTCTCTTGGCGGTGTGCCCTCTCCTCATGCGTCTATTCTCTTGGCGGTGTGTCCTCTCCTCATGCGTCTATTCTCTTGGCGGTGTGTCCTCTCCTCATGCGTCTATTCTCTTGGCGCTGTGCGTTTCAGGAGAGATGGTGACCAAACAGCCCCTGATCAGAAGTATGAGGACGGTGAAAAGAGAGACGCTCAAACTCATCTCCGGCTGGGTCAGCAGATCCAGCGATCCACAGATGGTGAGATACAGATATATATACACATCTGACAGGAATATATTGGTACTGTATGTATCAGGATATATTGTTTCTACATACAGTTGAAGTCAGAAGTTTACACACACTTAGGTTGGAGTCCTTTTTTTCAACCATTCCACAAATTTCTTGTTAATTAACAAACTATAGTTATGGCAAGTCGGTTAGGACATCTACTTTGTGCATGACACAAGTTATTTTTCCAACAATTGTTTACAGACAGATTATTTAACTTATAATTCACTGTATCACAATTCCAGTGGGTCAGAAGTTTACATACACCAAGTTGACTGTCCCTTTAACCTTTTTTGGGATAGGGGGCAGTATTTTCACTTTTGGATGAATAGCGTGCCCAGAGTGAACTGCCTCCTACTATGTCCCAGATGCTAATATATGCATATTATTATTAGTATTGGATAGAAAACACTCTAAAGTTTCTAAAACTGTTTGAATGATGTCTGTGAGTATAACAGAACTCATATGGCAGGCGAAAACCTGAGAAAAATCCAACCAGGAAGTTGGACATCTGAGGTTTGTAGTTTTTCAAAGCTTGGCATACCGAATACATATTGAGATATGGATAAAGTTGCACTTCCTACGGCTTCCACTAGATGTCAACCGTCTTTAGAAACTTGAATGAGGATTCTACTATAAAGGAGGGGCTCATGAGACCTCTTTGAGTCAGTGGTCTGGCAGAGTGCCTTGGTCTCATGACGTGCGCTCCCGACAGAGTTACTTCTCGTTCCAGTGTTTTTTCTGAAGACAAAGGAATTCTCCGGTTGGAACATTATTGATGTTTTATGTTAAAAAAACATCCTAATGACATCGTTTGACATGTTTCTAAAAGACTGTAACGGAACATTAAGTTTTTTTTTGGGACGAAATGCTCGTACCTCATGAAGATGGATTACTGGACTGAACACACTAACAACAAGTGGCTAAATTATGGACTTTATGGAACAAATCAGTCATTTATTGTCCAACTGGAATTCCTGGGAGTGCCTTCTGATGAAGATCATCAAAGGTAAGTTAATATTTATGGTGTTGTTTCGAACTTGGTTGACTCCAAAATGGCGGATATTCCTCTGGCTGTTTTGGATTCTGAGCGCCATTCTCAGATTATTATGGAAGGTTTGATTTTTAAATGTGTAGATCTCCACAAGTCTGGTTCATCCTTGGGAACAATTTCCAAATGCCTGAATGTACCATGTTCATCTGTACAAACAATAGTACGCAAGTATAAACACCATGGGACCACGCAGCCGTCATACCGCTCAGGAAGGAGACGGATTCTGTCTTCTAGAGATGAACGTACTTTGGTGCGAAAAGTGCAAATCAATCCAAGAACAACAGCAAAGGACCGTGTGAAGATGCTGGAGGAAACAGGTATCTATATCCACAGTAATACGAGTCCTATATCGACATAACCTGAAAGGCCACTCAGCAAGGAAGAAGCAAGGAAGGTGCTTTGCTGCAGGAGGGGCTGGTGCACTTCACAAAATAGATGGCATCATGAGGGAGGAAAATGATGTGGATATATTAAAGCAACATCTCAAGACATCAGTCAGGAAGTTAAAGCTTGGTCTTCCAAATGGCAAATGGGTCTTCCAAATGGACAATGACCCCAAGCATACTTCCAAAGTTGTTGCAAAATGGAAAAAAGACAAGAAAGTCAAGGTGTTGGAGTGGCCATCACAAAGCCCTTACCTCAATCCTATAGAAAATGTGTGGCAGAACTGAAAAGGCGTGTGTCCGAGCAAGGAGGCCTACAAACCTGACTCAGTTACACCAGCTCTGTCAGGAGGAATGGGCATAAATTCACCCAACTTATTGTGGGAAGCTTGTGGAAGGCTACACAAACCTCTGACCCAAGTTAAACAATTTTTAGGCAATGCTACCAAATACTTAATCGAGTGTATGTAAACTTCTGACCCACTGGGAATGTGATGAAAAAAAATAAAAGCTGAAATAAATCATTCTCTCTACTATTATTCTGACATTTCACATTCTTAAAATAGTGGTGATCCTACTTGACCTAAAACAGGAAATTCTGACGAGGATTAAATGTCAGGAATTGTGAAAAACTGAGTTGAAATGTATTTGGCCAAGGTGTATGTAAACATCTGACTTAAACTGTATATACCAGTATATATTGTTACTACATATATCAGGATATATTGTTACTACGTGTATCAGGATATATTGGTACTACGTGTATCAGGATATATTGGTACTACGTGTATCAGGATATATTGGTACTACATGATATATTGTTACTACATGTATCAGGATATATTGGTACCACATATATCAGGATATATTGGTACCACATACATCAGGATATATTGGTACTACATGATATATTGGTACTACATGATATATTGGTACTACGTGTATCAGGATATATTGGTACTACGTGTATCAGGATATATTGGTACTACGTGATATATTGGTACTACGTGTATCAGGATATATTGGTACTACGTGATATATTGGTACTACATGTATCAAGATATTGGTACTATGTGTATCAGGATATATTGGTACTACGTGTATCAGGATATATTGGTACTACATGATATATTGGTACTACATGTATCAAGATATTGGTACTATGTGTATCAGGATATATTGGTACTACGTGTATCAGGATATATTGGTACTACGTGTATCAGGATATATTGGTACTACATGATATATTGTTACTACATGTATCAAGATATTGGTACTATGTGTATCAGGATATATTGGTACTACATATATCAGGATATATTGGTACCATATGCATCCCAATGAAAGACAGAGGAGGTGTTTCAATGAAAAACTACATGACAGAAAAGAGGTCTCCACCCAAGACTGTCCAACCTGACTGTTTAAAGCAGTACGTGTAAGTCCTGTGTGTACTCGAGGAATGGATTGGGAAACTCTCCCCTTAAGAGTTTGAAAGACAACCGTGTTGGTCACTTAGTCCTTAGTAACACACACACACTCACACACTGACCTCAGTCCTGTCCAACAATAACCTGGTGAGAACACAACAACAACATTCCTCCCTTTGCCGCATTGATCTGTCCGTTGATCCCGTCCGGTGTTCCTTCCTTCCAGGTGGGGGAGAACTTTGTTCCGCCGCTGCTCGACGCCGTTCTCATCGACTACCAGCGCAACGTCCCCGCCGCCCGGGAGCCCGAAGTCCTCAGCACCATGGCAACCATCGTCAACAAGCTGGGCGGACACATCACCGGGGAGATCCCGCAGATCTTCGATGCCGTGTTCGAATGCACGCTCAACATGATCAATAAAGTAGGTATCAGCATTATTAATAGTGGGTATTGTTCTAAACTTTCATCTTTTATAGTTTATCAAATGTACTCTTAACATGTTGATGTCAGTATGGCTGTAAATCCTGGACATAGTAGGCACAATTTGTCAAAAGTACAAACCAAACTACCAAAACATCCAATGTTGTGATTTATAAATAAATGATCTGGGTTCCTGAAAGGATTGATCTCAATAATATATAAACAACTTTTGGAAAGCTCATATTCTGAACTAGACATTAAAAGAGTAAATTCTACAGATCTAATTGAATCTGAACAACGCTTTAACTGGAACAGAATATGGACAAATCTGACCTTGGCATCCCATAATCTGAGGGTGTAGGAAGCATGGTTTCTGGGGGGGGGGGGGTTTATCTTGTATGCATTGATTTGATTGTTTTTGTACCTGTAACCACCCTCTGAAGAAAGAAAAATGACAACAAAATAAGTTGAGTTAAAGAGGTAGTTCACGAAGACCCCCATTTCCATACTGACTGTAGGGGGTCTCTCTCCATGGAGTGTTCTATTTTCATACTGACTGTATGGGGGTCTCTCTCCATGGAGTGTTCCATTTCCATACTGACTGTAGGGGGTCTCTCTCCATGGAGTGTTCTATTTTCATACTGACTGTATGGGGGTCTCTCTCCATGGAGTGTTCCATTTCCATACTGACTGTAGGGGGTTTCTCTCCATGGAGTGTTCCATTTCCATACTGACTGTAGGGGGTCTCTCTCCATGGAGTGTTCCATGTCCATACTGACTGTAGGGGGTCTGTCTCCATGGAGTGTTCCATTTCCATACTGACTGTAGGGGGTCACTCTCCATGGAGTGTTCCATGTCCATACTGACTGTAGGGGGTCACTCTCCATGGAGTGTTCCAT